>NW_027651020.1:0-27935 GCF_965287045.1 Carcharhinus amblyrhynchos
GAACAGTATGCTTTGTATAGCGTGCAAGAAACAATACTTTTCACTGTATCCCAATCATGTGACAATAATAAATCACATCAAATATTAAGCTGATCTTTCTCTACACCCTCGCTGTGACTGTAACACTACATTCTGCACCCTCTCCTTTCCTTCTCTATGAACAGTATGCTTTGTATAGCGTGCAAGAAACAATACTTTTCACTGTATCCCAATCATGTGACAATAATAAATCACATCAAATATTAAGCTGATCTTTCTCTACACCCTCGCTGTGACTGTAACACTACATTCTGCACCCTCTCCTTTCCTTCTCTATGAACAGTATGCTTTGTATAGCGTGCAAGAAACAATACTTTTCACTGTATCCCAATACATGAGCCAATAATAAATCACATCAAATCAATTCCAGTATTTCCTTATAGCTCATAATACTCCAGTCCAGGTCGCAGAGGTTTATATCATGGAAACAGTCCCTTCGGCCCAACTTGTCTATGCCGCCCTTTTTCTTTACCCCCTAAGCTAGTCCCAATTGCCCGCGTTTGGCCCATATCCCTCTATACCCATCGTACCCATGTAACTGTCTAAATGCTCTTTAAAAGACAAAATTGTACCCGCCTCTACTACTACCTCTGGGAGCTCGTTCCAGACACTCACCACCCTCTGTGTGAAAGAATTGCCCCTCTGGAC
This sequence comes from Carcharhinus amblyrhynchos, assembly GCF_965287045.1. NCBI lineage: Eukaryota > Metazoa > Chordata > Chondrichthyes > Carcharhiniformes > Carcharhinidae > Carcharhinus > Carcharhinus amblyrhynchos. The sequence continues at coordinate 688 of NW_027651020.1, forward strand.
CCTTCTGTATCTCTCCCCTCTCACCTTAAACCCTCTAGTTTTAGACTCCCCTCCCTTTGGGGAAAAGATATTGACTATCTAGCTGATCTGTGCCCCTCATTATTTTATAGACCTCTATAAGATCACCCCTCAGAGAAAAAAGTCCCAGTCTATCCAGCCTCTCCTTATAACTCAAAGTCCCGGTAGCATCCTAGTAAATCTTTTCTGCACTCTTTCTAGTTTAGTAATATCCTTGTCGTATAACTGTGTGCGTGTGTGTCTTTTCAAAGATTATCAAATCAACTATGGAGAAAGAACTTTCAAACGTCAAGAGTACATACACCGTTTTGGACTTGTTCAAAACCCCCGTTATGTGTAAGACAGCGTGCTGTACCATGCTAGTTTGGTAAGTGGTTAAGATAACGGACTGTCAACTGGGCAGCAAGATAACTGCGACTTAGGAATAATGGTAGGAAGGACTATTACTTACGTGGCGAAAAACTGCAGCAGGCGACGGTGCAGAGGGACCTGGGGGTCCTTGTGCATGAGTCGCAAAAACCCAGCCTGCAGGTGCAGCAGGTGGTCAGGAAGGCGAATGGGATGCTGGCCTTCATCGCGAGGGGGATTGAATATAAAAGTAGGGAGGTCTTGCTGCGGCTGTATAGGGCATTGGTGAGGCCGCAGCTGGAGCACTGTGTGCAGTTTTGGTCGCCGCACTTACGCAAGGATATTTTGGCCTTGGAGGGAGTGCAGAGGAGGTTTACTAGGCTGATACCGGAGTTGAGGGGGTTGAGCTATGAGGAGAGGCTGAATAAACTAGGCTTGTACTCGTTAGAGTTTAGAAGAACGAGGGGAGATCTCATTGAGACGTATAAGATGATGAATGGGATGGATAGGATAGAGGTGGAGAGACTCTTCCCGCTCAGAAAGGACAGTAGGACTAGGGGGCACAGCCTCAAGATAAAGGGGGGGCGGTTTAGAACGGAGTTGAGGAGGAACTTCTTCACTCAAAGGGTGGTGAATCTCTGGAATTCTCTGCCCGTTGAAGTGGTGGAGGCTACCTCGCTCAATATTTTTAAGACGCAGGTTGATGGGTTTTTGATAAGAGAGGGGATTAAGGGTTATGGGGAGAGGGCGGGAAAGTGGAACTGAGCAGCGACAGATCAGCCATGATCTTATTGAATGGCGGGGCAGGCTCGAAGGGCTAGATGGCCTACTCCTGCTCCTATTTCTTATGGTCTTAACAACGATCTCTAAGGGACGCCAAGAGTTGGGGTGGGAGTTGGTGGCGTGAAAATGAACAGTGAGTATCGTCACATAAGAACATAAGAACATAAGAAATAGGAGCAGGAGTAGGCCATCTGGCCCTTCGAGCCTGCCCCGCCATTCAATAAGATCATGGCTGATCTGTCGTGGCTCAGTTCCACATTCCCGCCCTCTCCCCATAACCCTTAATCCCCTCTCTTATCAAAAACCCATCAACCCGCTTCTTAAAAATATTTAGCGAGGCAGCCTCCACCACTTCAACGGGCAGAGAATTCCAGAGATTCACCACCCTTTGAGTGAAGAAGTTCCTCCTCAACTCCGTTCTAAACCGCCCCCCCTTTATCTTGAGGCTGTGCCCCCTAGTCCTACTGTCTTTTTTGAGCGGGAAGAGTCTCTCCACCTCTATCCTATCCATCCCATTCATCATCTTATACGTCTCAATGAGATCTCCCCTCATTCTTCTAAACTCTAACGAGTACAAGCCTAGTTTATTCAGCCTCTCCTCATAGCTCAACCCCCTCAACTCCGGTATCAGCCTAGTAAACCTCCTCTGCACTCCCTCCAAGGCCAAAATATCCTTGCGCAGGTGCGGCGCCCAAAACTGCACACAGTACTCCAGCTGCGGCCTCACCAATGCCCTATACAGCTGCAGCAAGACCTCCCTACTTTTATATTCAATCCCCCTCGCTATGAAGGCCAGCATCCCATTCACAGGTTTACAGCACGGAAACAGGCCCTTTGGCCCAACTTGTCCATGCCGTCCCCCCCTTTTTATTTTAAGCTGGCCCCAATTGCCCGCGTTCAGCCCACACCCCATCTTGTGATTCCCGTCGCAATGACTGGGAGTTAACAAGGTGAGCGTCGCATATATAGAAACGTACGCGGGAATCCGAAATAAGGACAGACAAACCAGTCCGCAGCCTCCGTTAGGAGGGAGATAGCGAGAGGTTGGGAGCACCATAAATTTATTTATTAGTCTCACAAGGGCTTGCATTAACACCGCAATGAAGTTACTGTGAAAATCTCCTCGTCGCCACATTCTGGCGCCTGTTCGGGGTACACGGAGAGAGAATTTAGCACCGAACCAGCCCATCTTTCTCACCGTGGGAGGGAGGTAAAGTTTATTTGTTAGTCACAAGTAAGGCTTACATTAACACCGCAATGAAGTTACTGTGAAAATATCCTTGTCGCCCACACTCCGGCACCTGTTCGGGGTACACAGAGGGAGAATTTAGCACCCTAACCAGCACGTCTTTCAGACTGTAGGATGAAGGTAAAGTTTATTTATTAGTATCACAAGTACGCTTACACTAAAACCGCAATGAAGTTACTGTGAAAATCCCCTCATCGTCACACTCTGGCGCCTGTTCGGGTTACACTGAGGGAGAATTTAGCACGCTAACCAGCGTGTCTTTCGGACTGTGGGAGGAAACCGGAGCACCCGGTGGAAACCCACACAGACACGGGGAGAATATGCAGACTCCACACAGACAGGGACCCGAGGCTGGGAATCGAACCCGGGTCCCTGGCAGCAGTGCTAATCCAGGGTGCCATCATGCCATCCACGGCGGGTCAGCCCAGGTCACGTGGACTGCAGCGATTCAAGAAGGCGGCCTCACCACCACCTTCTATAGAACGTTGGTAAGGCCACATGTGGAGTACTGAGTCCAGTTCTGGTCGCCGCACACTACGGGAAGGACGTGGGGGCTTTGGAGAGGGTGCAGGGGAGGTTTACCAGCCTGGTATGGAGGGTCTTAGCGATGAGGAGAGATTGGGCAAACTGGGGTTGTCCTCCCTGGAAAGACGGAGAATGAGGGGAGACCTAATCGAGGTGTACAAAATTACGAGGGGTGTGGATAGGTTGAAGAGCGAGAAGCTTTTTCCCAGGTCGGAGGTGACAAGGGGTCACGGGTTCAAGGTGAGGGGGGGGCGAGGTTTAACTCCGATATCAGAGGGACGTATTTTACACAGAGGGTGGTGGGGGGCTGGAATGCCCTGCCAAGTAGGAGGCGGAGACACTGGGATGGTTTAAGACTTATCCGGATAGTCACATGAACAGACTGGGAATGGAGGGGGACGGAAGAATGGTCCAGTTGGACCAATGAGTGGGGCAGGCTCGGAGGGCCAAAGGGCCTGTTTCCTGTGCTGTGCTGCTCTTTGTCCTCAAGAGGGGGGGAGCAACTAGGGATGGGGAATGAATGCTGGCCCCTCGGCTGGGTTCCACCAACGAGCAGTAAGAAAAGCCCCTGTGAAGCCCCTGGGGATCTTATCGAACGTGCGGTTGGCGAAACTCAACCCTCCATCAGTCTTCTTTCCCTCCCCCCGACCTCTAGGTTTTCCACCAGCTTTGCCTATTACGGGCTGGCGACGGACCTGCAAGGATTCGGAGTGGATATTTACCTCATTCAGGTCATCTTCGGGGCGGTGGACATCCCGGCCAAGTTCGTTGGCATTCTCAGCTTGAGTTACATGGGGAGGAGGTTCACTCAGGGCGCCTCCCTCATTCTGGCGGGAAGCATCGTCATCATCAACAACTTTGTTCCTCACGGTAAGGTCTATCGGTGGACATCGCTCCCCCCTTAACGGGCCCTCAGAACAAGCACGGTGGGCGGGGCAGGGGGATTGACTGGATTTCTTATTGTCACATGTACTGGGATACAGTGAAAAGTATCGTTTCTTGCGTGCTATACAGACAAAGCATACCATTCATAGAGAAGGAAAAAAGCGGGTGCAGAATGCAGTGTCACAGTCACAGCGAGGGTGTAGAGAAAGATCAGCTTAATATTTGATTTGATTTATTATTGTCACATGTATTGGGATACAGTGAAAAGTATTGTTTCTTGCGCGCTACACAGACAAAGCATACCGTTCATAGAGAAGGAAAGGAGAGGGTGCAGAATGTAGTGTTACAGTCACAGCGAGGGTGTAGAGAAAGATCAACTTAATATTTGATTTGATTTATCAGTGTCACATGCATTTGGATACAGTGAAAAGTATTGTTTCTTGCACACTATACAGACAAAGCATACTGTTCATAGAGAAGGAAAGGAGAGGGTGCAGAATGTAGTGTTACAGTCACAGCGAGGGTGTAGAGAAAGATCAGCTTAATATTTGATTTGATTTATCATTGTCACATGCATTTGGATACAGTGAAAAGTATTGTTTCTTGCACACTATACAGACAAAGCATACTGTTCATAGAGAAGGAAAGGAGAGGGTGCAGAATGTAGTGTTACAGTCACAGCGAGGGTGTAGAGAAAGATCAGCTTAATATTTGATTTGATTTATCATTGTCACATGCATTTGGATACAGTGAAAAGTATTGTTTCTTGCACACTATACAGACAAAGCATACTGTTCATAGAGAAGGAAAGGAGAGGGTGCAGAATGTAGTGTTACAGTCACAGCGACGGTGTAGAGAAAGATCAGCTTAATATTTGATTTGATTTATTATTGTCACATGTACTGGGATACAGTGAAAAGTATCGTTTCTTGCGCGCTATACAGACAAAGCATACCATTCATAGAGAAGGAAAAAAGCGGGTGCAGAATGTAGTGTTACAGTCACAGCGACGGTGTAGAGAAAGATCAACTTAATATTTGATTTGATTTATTATTGTCACATGTACTGGGATACAGTGAAAAGTATCGTTTCTTGCGCGCTATACAGACAAAGCATACCATTCATAGAGAAGGAAAAAAGCGGGTGCAGAATGTAGTGTTACAGTCACAGCGACGGTGTAGAGAAAGATCAACTTAATATTTGATTTGATTTATTATTGTCACATGTATCGGGATACAGTGAAAAGTATTGTTTCTTGCGCGCTATACAAAGCATACCATTCATAGAGAAGGAAAGGAGAGGGTGCAGAATGTAGTGTTACAGTCACAGCGAGGGTGCAGAGAAAGATCAGCTTAATATTTGATTTGATTTATTATTGTCACATGTACTGGGATACAGTGAAAAGTATTGTTTCTTGCGCACTATACCGACAAAGCATACCGTTCATAGAGAAGGAAAGGAGAGGGTGCAGAATGTAGTGTTACAGTCACAGCGAGGGTGTAGAGAAAGATCAGCTTCATGCGAGGTAGGTCCATTCAAAAGTCTGACAGCAGCAGGGAAGAAGCTGTTCTTGAGTCGGTCGGTACGTGACCTCAGACTTTTGTATCTTTTTCCCCGACGGAAGAAGGTGGAAGAGAGAATGTCCGGGGTGTGTGGGGGGGTCCTTGATTATACCGGCTGCTTTTCCCCGAGGCAGCGGGAAGTGTAGACGGAGTCAATGGATGGGAGGCTGGATTGCGTGATGGATTGGGCTACATTCACAACCCTTTTGTAGTTCCTTGCGGTCTTGGGCAGAGCAGGAGCCCAGACCGAGCTGTGATACAACCAGAAAGGATGCTCTCTATGGGGCATCTGTAAAAGTTGGTGAGAGTCGTAGCGGACATGCCAAATTTCCTTAGTCTCCTGAGAAAGTAGAGGCGTTGGTGGGACTTTCTTAACTATAGTGTCAGTGTGGGGGGGACCAGGACAGGTTGTTGGTGATCTGGACACCTAGAAACTTGAAGCTTCCTGAGGAAGTGTGGGGGGAAGCGGACATCACCGGAAGCCCCCGTGATATTCTGATTTCAGAGAGCCCTCTGCCCCAACCTGGCGTCAAGATCCGCGGCCGGGAATCGAACCCGGGTCCCTGGAGCTGGGAAGCGGCAGCGCTAACCCACTGTGTCACCGGAGGAGGTGCGGGGGGCTTTTGGGGGGTGGGGGGGGTGTCCAGGAGACACACAAATATGAGACTCGGGACCCTGTTTTTGGGGAGGGGGGGTGCAGGGAATGACGATCGGCAGACTGTGAAGCCTCGCGGACGGTGACATCTCCCCACCATCTCTCTTTGCAGATCTGACGACCCTCCGTACGTCGCTGGCAGTCGTTGGTAAGGGCTGCCTGGCCAACGCTTTCAGCTGCTGTTACCTGTACTCCGGCGAGCTCTACCCCACCGTGGTCAGGTGGGTTACCTCCCCCCCCCCCCAGTGACACCGGAGGGCAGATCCTGGCGTTTGGGGCATGGGGGGGGAGGTGGGGTAATGACGCACTGCGGGAAGGGAGTTGGAGGAATGTGGATGCGGTCAGGGGGATCAACGCGAGCGGGGTTCACTCTCACTCCCTCTGGGTCCCTCTCATGGTCTTTCTCTCGCTCTCGCTCTCCCTCTCTCTCCCTCGCTTTCTCACTCCCTCTCTTGCTCCCTCTCTCTCGCTCTCTCTCTCACTCCCTCCCTCGCTCTCTCTCTTGATCTCGCTCTCCCTCTCTCGCTGTCGCTCTCCCGCTCTTGCGCTCGCTTTCTCACTCCCTCTCTCGCTCTCCCTCTCTCGCTTTCTCACTCCCTCTCTCGCTCTCCCTCTCTCGCTTTCTCACTCCCTCTCTCGCTCTCCCTCTCTCGCTTTCTCACTCCCTCTCTCGCTTTCCCTCTCTCGCTTTCTCACTCCCTCTCTCGCTCTCCCTCTCTCGCTTTCTCACTCCCTCTCTCGCTTTCTCACTCCCTCTCTCGCTCTCCCTCTCTCGCTTTCTCACTCCCTCTCTCGCTCTCCTTCTCTCGCTTTCTCACTCCCTCTCTCGCTCTCCCTCTCTCGCTTTCTCACTCCCTCTCTCGCTCTCCCTCTCTCGCTTTCTCACTCCCTCTCTCGCTTTCTCACTCCCTCTCTCGCTCTCCCTCTCTCGCTTTCTCACTCCCTCTCTCGCTCTCCCTCTCTCGCTTTCTCACTCCCTCTCTCGCTTTCTCACTCCCTCTCTCGCTCTCCCTCTCTCGCTTTCTCACTCCCTCTCTCGCTCTCCCTCTCTCGCTTTCTCACTCCCTCTCTCGCTCTCCCTCTCTCGCTTTCTCACTCCCTCTCTCGCTCTCCCTCTCTCGCTTTCTCACTCCCTCTCTCGCTCCCTCTCCCGCTCTCCCTCTCTCGCTTTCTCACTCCCTCTCTCGCTCTCCCTCTCTCTTGCTCTCATTCTCACTCTCTCTCGCTCCCTCTCTCACTCTCTCTCGCTCTCTCTCTCTCTACGGAGCTACGGAGAGGTATAAAAACAAAGTGTCCCTCACTGGGTGAAGAGACTGACTGGCACAGCGCTGAGAAAACACGGGGTAAAAACCTCCAACCAAACTCACACATACTGAGAATGGCCAATCCACCCTAACCTGCACATCTTTGGACACTAAGGGGAATGAGAGAGAGAGAGAGCAAGAGAGAGGAGAGTGAGCTTGAGAGAGGAGAGGAGAGAGACACAGAGCCAGAGAGAGACACAGAGACAGAGACTGCAACTGCCTGCTATCGTGACAACAATGTCTTAAAATAAAACCTAATCTGGATAGTGAAGATACAAGAAATCAGCAAAGACAGAAGATAATTCAATTTCTTGCCGATTTGATGATCTTTGTGCCCTTGTTGCCCTTGGGGGGGTGGGGGGGTGGTGCAGGCCAACACCGGTGCCCCACAGGGCTGGGTTCTCAGCGCCCCCTTACTATACTCCTTACACACCACTGTCCGTGCGGCCAAACTCCCCCCCCAGTTCGATTCTCAAGTTTGCCGACCCCACCGTAGTGGGTCGGATCTCAAACAGAGTACAGGAATGAGATCGAGAATCTGGTGAACTGGTGCGGTGACAATAATCTCTCCCTCAATGTCAACCAAACAAAGGAGATTGTCATCGAGTTCAGGAAGCGTAAAGGAGAACATGCCCCTGTCTACATCAACGGGGACAAAGTAGAAAAGGTCGAGAGAGCTTCAAGTTTCTAGGTGTCCAGATCACCAACAACTTGTCTCTGTCTCTCTCTCAATCTCACTCTCACTCTCTCCTATCTCTCAATCTCGCTTTCTCTCTCTCTCTCGCTCTCACTCTTTCACTCTTCTCTCTCTCTCGTTCTCTCTCTTTCTCTCATTCCAAAACCAAGTACTCTTGTGTGCTCTATACACCACGCCAACACTATAGTTAAGAAAGCCCCACCAACGCCTCTACTTTCTCAGGAGACTAAGGAAATTTGGCATGTCCGCTACGACTCTCACCAACTTTTACAGATGCCCCATAGAAAGCATCCTTTCTGGTTGGATCACAGCTCGGTCTGGGCTCCTGCTCTGCCCAAGACCGCAAGAAACTACAAAGGGTGGTGAATGTAGCCCCCAATCCATCACACAAACCAGCCTCCCATCCATTGACTCCGTCTACACTTCCCGCTGCCTCGGGGAAAAGCTTTTCACTGTATACGTGTGACAATAATGAATCAGATCAGATCAAACCAAGTCCACGGCAAACATTCATCCTTGGTATGTCATTCACTGCCGTCCGGTGTGGGGCAGGGACCCAGCTGTTAAACCATCCTTTGTGAGCAGGAGTCTCTCTCTTCGATATCTAACCGCACAGTCTCGTTCCCACCCACTGTCCACACCCAATTGTATAGAGCAGGAGAACATCAGAAATAGGAGCAGGAGTCGGCCATCTAGCCCTTCGAGCCTGCCCCGCCATTCAATAAGATCATGGCTGATCTGAAGTGAATCAGTTCCACTTTCCCGCTTTCTCCCCTGTCTATCAGAAACCTATCTACCCGCGACTTAAATATATTCAGCGAGGCAGCCCCACCACTTCAACGGGCAGAGAATTCCACAGATTCACCACCCTTTGAGTGAAGAAGTTCCTTCTCAACTCCGATCTAAACTGCCCCCCCCCCCTTATCTTGAGGCTGTGCCCTCTAGTCCTGCTGTCCTTTCTAAGCGGGAAGAATCTCTCTACCTCGACCCTATCCATCCCCTTCATTATCTTATACGTCTCTATAAGATCCCCCCCTCATCCTTCTAAACTCCAACGAGAGTTGGAGTTTCCAGAGAGTTTACGCTTCCAGTCTATTTAGTCTCTCTTCATAGTCCAACCCCCTCATCTCCGGTATCAGCCTAGTGAACCTCCTCCACACTCCCTCCAAGGCCAAAATATCCTTGCGCAACTGCGGCGACCAAAACTGCACACAGTACTCCAGCTGCGGCCTCACCAATGCCCTGTACAGTTGCAGCAAGACCTCCCTGCTTTTATATTCAATCCCCCTCGCTATAAAGGCCATTCACCTTCCTGGACCACCTGCTGCACCTGCAGACTGGGTTTTTGCGACTCATGCACAAGGACGCCCAGATCCCCCTCTGCACCGTAGCACGCTGCAGCTTTTCGCCTTTTGAAATAATAATCCTCCTACTCTTATTCCTGCCAAATTTCTTGAAAATCTTGAGAATTTCTTGAGCTATTTTAATTAAACTTGACAAGTTTGCTTTTCTAAAAAAAAAACAACTGGTTTTTATTATCAGAAGACTGCGTACAGTGTGGGGTCGAGTCTTGGGCTTGCAGGGCTGAGGGCCTGTGTTTCTGTGTTGTTCTTGTTGAGAAGACAGAGAGAAGTCTGCACCAACTGTTGATTCTATGCCAAGACTGCGCCCACTACAAGCATCAATTTAATGATTATATTTCTTTCTTATCAGCTTACATGAGTTTAGTAACACAAGCAGTGGTACGTCGAACAAAGCAAACTCTGTGCCCTCCTCCTCCCCGACCCCATCTAATGTCTCCAATGATATCTCACGGTATATGGAGTCAACTGTGTTAGAACCTACAGCTCAGAAACAGGCCATTTGGCCCTCTGTGTCGGTGCTGACCCATTTTTTGCCTAGTCCCACATTGCTTGCATTCACTCTATCTATCCAATCTCATCTTATGCACCTCTATCAAATCTCCCACTCATTCTTCCAGGGAATAAAGTCCTAACCTATTCAATCTCTCTCTCAGCTTCTCAAGTCCCGGCAAACATCCTCGTGAACCTCTATCTTACGGGTTACAATCGAGAAATTCAGTTAAAGCGACGCTCCCCTCCCCCGCCCCGTGACGGAACAGCTTACCACGTTCAGACACGCGTGTTCTGACACTCTGCTTATGTCCACAGGCAGACAGCAATGGGTCTGGTGACCACCATGGCCAGGCTGGGAGCCATGATAGCGCCGGTCGTCAAGATGATCGGGGATTCGGTGTCCTTTCTGCCGATGGTGATCTACGGCGGCATGGCCCTCTTCACGGGCACCTTGACCTTCCTCTTGCGCGAAACCCTCAACACGCCATTGCCGGACACGATCGAAGACGTGGAAGGCAGGTGTGTAAAACGCCAGCGTCTCACGCACGGGGTTCGGTTTATTAATTGGCGAGGGGTTTATTTATTGACTGGGCGCACTGTGGGTTAGCGCCGCTGCCGCCTCACAGCGCCAGGGACCCACCTTCGATTCCCGGCTTGGGTCCACTGTCTGGTATGGAGTCTGCACATTCTCCTCATGTCTGCGTGGTTTCCTCCGGGTGCTCCGGTTTCCTCCCTCAGTCCAAGATGTGCAGGTTAGGTGGATTGGCCATGCTAAATTGTCCCTTAGTGTCCAAAGATGTGTAGGTTAGGGTGGATTAGTGGGTATAATATGTAGGGAAGGGCCTGGGTGGGATTGTGTTCGGTGCAGACTCGATGGGCAGAATGGCCTCTTTCTGCCCTGTAGGCACTGTGGGACTGGGCAGAAAAATGGTCGGGCACGGCTAAGAAAGGCCTGTTCTGTGCTGTGGTGTTCGATGGTTGGAAGAAGCGAAGGTGGGCCCTTCTTTATAAACCAAAATCTTGCCTTTCTGGTCAGTTCTGGGGGTTGGGGGGGGGGGGTCACCGCTGGCATTGGGCCCGCGTTTACAGCCCATTCCCCCGCCCCCCCGGGGCGGCGTCGTCAAGGCGCCATCTTGAATTAACGACTGAAGGGGCAGCTTCGTGTCGGCCACATTGCTGTGCCTGGGCGGGTGGGCCTGGAATCACATGTAGGCCGGACCGGGGTAAGGATGGCAGATTTCCATCCGCACCGGGGGGGGGGGGAGAAACGGTACGTCAGTGACGCACGGGGGGGACGGTACGTCAGTGACGCGGGGGGAGGGACGGTACGTCAGTGACGCTCGGGGGGGGGACGGTACGTCAGTGACGCGCGGGGGGGAGGGGGACCGTACGTCAGTGACGCGGGGGGGAACGGTACGTCAGCGACGCGCGGAGGGGGGAGGTACGTCAGTGACGCGGGGGGGGCGGGGACGGTACGTCAGTGACGCGAGGGGGGAGGGACGTTACGTCAGTGACGCTCGGGGGGAGGACTGACGTCAGTGATGCGGGGGGGTGGGAATGGTCCGTCAGTGACGCGGGGGGGGGGACGGAACGTCAGTGACGGCGGGGGGGGAGGGGAACGGTACGTTCAGGGGGGGGACGGTACGTCAGTGACACGTGGGAGGGGGGGACGGTACGTCAGTGACGCGGGGGGGGTGGGAATGGTCCGTCAGTGACACGCGCGGGGGGGGGGGACGGTACGTCAGTGACGCGGGGTGGGGGAACGGTACGTTAGTGACGCGCGGGGGGGGACGGTACGTCAGTGACGCTCGGGGGGGGGACGGTACGTCAGTGACGCGGGGGGAGGGGGACGGTACGTCAGTGACGCTCGGGGGGGGACGGTACGTCAGTGACGCTCGGGGGGGACGGTACGTCAGTGACGCTCGGGGGGGACGGTACGTCAGTGACGCGGGGGGAGGGGGACGGTACGTCAGTGACGCTCGGGGTGGGGGGGCGGTACGTCAGTGACGCTCGGGGGTGGGGGGGACGGTACGTCAGTGACGCTCGGGGTGGGGGGCGGTACGTCAGTGACGCTCGGGGTGGGGGGGACGGTACGTCAGTGACGCTCGGGGTGGGGGGGCGGTACGTCAGTGACGCGCGGGGGGGGGACGGTACGTCAGTGACGCTCGGGGGGACGGTACGTCAGTGTTGTATGGCGCAGGGTGGCCGTGGTACAAACTCTCTGAGCCTCTCTCTCTCTGTGTTGCTCCCACAGTGGCTGACATTGACCATGTTCACATGAAGGACGCGCCAAGGGGAACCCCCCCACCCTCAACAACAACCAACTCGCCAACTCCCCGCTGAAACCTCTACAACCCGGCCTTCCGCGCCCAAGTGCCTTCTGCTCTTCGGATGATGGACACGAGCTTCCCCCCCCCCCACCCCCCCTCCAGCCCCACCACCCCCCCCTCTCCCTTTTTGCCCCATTCCCTCCCTCCCCCCCTCCAGGCACGGGCCCCACCCCGGCACCCTCAGCTGTACTCCTCTCTCTCTCTGTCTCGCCTGAAGCTACGTGGGGGGCTTAAGGGGGTGTCGCAGGCTGGCTGCGTTTCCCCCCCACCCCAAACCCACCACCCCCACCCCCACCCCCGGGTTCTGCTCTGTGGGTTTTTTTATATACGATTATTATTTCTCGGCCAACCTTATAACGGGCGAATCCCATAAACGGCGCCGTCGAAACGGAGCAAAGAGTGGCAAGGGTTTGTCGGTGACTTGTCTGTGTGTGGCGCCCGCCCACCCCAACCCCCCCCCCCCGTGATCCTGTATCCACCCCACAACCCTTCCCGTAGCGCCACAGAAGATAATACGTTCAAATTTAGCTTTACGGTCACCCTATCAGAGGTCTAGAGGGGATCCCGTTGGAACCCAAAGTTGGGCTGGCACAGTGGGTTGGCACCGCTGCCTCGCGGCGCCAGGGACCCGGTTCGATTCCCGGCTCGGGGTCACTGTCTGTGCGGAGTCTGCACGTTCTCCCCCGTGTCTGATACCCGGAGTTGAGGGGGGTTGGACTATGAAGAGAGACTGAATAGACTGGGTCTGTACTCGTTGGAGTTTAGAAGGATGAGGGGGGGATCTTATAGAGACGTATAAGATAATGAAAAGGGATGGATAAGGTAGAGGTAGAGAGATTCTTCCCGCTTAGAAAGGACAGCAGGACTAGGGGGCACAGCCTCAAGATAAGGGGGGACGCAGTTTAGATCGGAGTTGAGGAGGAACTTCTTCACTCAAAGGGTGGTGAATCTCTGGAATTCTCTGCCCGTTGAAGTGGTGGGGCTGCCTCGCTGAATGTATTTAAGTCACGGGTAGATGGGTCTCTGATAGACAGGGGAGAAAGCGGGAAAGTGGAACTGATCCACTTCAGATCAGCCATGATCTTATTGAATGGCGGGGCAGGCTTGAAGGGCTAGATGGCCGACTCCTGCTCCTATTTCTTATGTTCTTATGTCTGCGTGGGTTTCCTCCGGGTGCTCCGGTTTCCTCCCACAGTCCGAAGATGTGCAGGTTAGGTGGATTGGCCATGCTAAATTGCCTCTTAGTGTCCAAAGATGCCCAGGTTAGGTGGATTGGCCATGCTAAATTGTCCCTTAGTGTCCAAAGATGTGCAGGTTAGGTGGATTGGCCATGCTAAATTGCCCCTTAGTGTCCAAAGATGTGCAGGTTAGGGGGATTGGCCATGCTAAATTGTCCCTTAGTGTCCAAAGATATGCAGGTTAGGTGGATTGGCCATGCTAAATTGCCCCTTAGTGTCCAAAGATGTGCAGGTTAGGTGGATTGGCCATGCTAAATTGCCCTTAGTGTCAAAGATGTGCAGGTTAGGTGGATTGGCCATGCTAAATTGCCCCTTAGTGTCCAAAGATGCCCAGGTTAGGTGGATTGGCCTTGCTAAATTGCCTCTTAGTGTCCAAAGATGTGTAGGTTAGGTGGATTGGCCATGCTAAATTGCCCCTTAGTGTCCAAAGATGCCCAGGTTAGGTGGATTGGCCATGCTAAATTGCCCCTTAGTGTCCAAAGATGCCCAGGTTAGGTGGATTGGCCATGCTAAATTGTCCCTTAGTGTCCAAAGACGTCCAGGGTTAGGGTGCTAAATCCTGCCTCGGTGTAACCCGAACAGGAGTGTGGGCGACTAGGGGGATTTTCACAATCACTTCATTGCGGTGTTAATGTAAGCCTTATTTGTGACTAATACTGTGTGGAGTCTGCACGTTCTCCCCGTGTCCCTGCGTGGGTTTCCTCCGGGTGCTCCGGTTTCCTCCCACAGTCCAAAGACGTGAGGGTCAGGTGGATTGGCCGTGCTAAAATTGACCCTCAGTGTAACCCAAACAGGTGCCGGAGTGTGGACTAGGGGGAGGTTCACAGTAACTCATTGCGGTGTTAATGTAAGCCTTACTTGTGAGAGTAATAAATAAACTTCATATGGAATAACTTAGGGTGCACTGACCTTAACAGGGGCCAGAGTGTAACGACTGGGAGAATTTTCACAGTAACTTCATTGTGGTGTTAATGTAAACCTTACTTGTGGTACTAATAAATAAACTTTAGAGTGGCACAGTGGGTTAGCACTGCTGCCTCACAGCGCAGGGACCCGGGTTCGATTCCCAGCTCGGGGTCACTGTCTGTGTGGAGACTGCACATTCTCCCCATGTCTGCGTGGGTTTCCTCCGGGTGCTCCGGTTTCCTCCCACAGTCCAAAAAAACGTGCCGGTTCGGTGGATTGGCCGTGCTAAAATTGCCTCTCAGTGTCACTGGGATGTGTAGGTTAGAGGATTAGCGGGTAAATGTGTAGGGATAGGGGGGTAGGGCTTGGGTGGGATTGTGGTCAGTGCAGACTCGATGGGCCGAATGGCCTCCTTCTGGATTGTAGGGTTTCTATGATCCTATTTCTATGATTCTAGTCACAAGTAAGGCTTACATTAACACCGCAATGAAGTTACTGTGAACCTCCCCCTAGTCGCCCACACTCCGGCACCTGTTTGGGTTACACTGAGGGTCAATTTTAGCACGGCCAATCCACCCTAACCAGCACATCTTTCGGACTGCGGGAGGAAACCGGAGCACCCGGAGGAAACCCACGCAGACACGGGGAGAACATGCAGACTCCGCACAGTATTAGTCACAAATAAGGCTTACATTAACACCGCAATGTAGTTACTGTGAAAACCCCCCCTAATCGCCCACACTCCTGTTCGGGTTACACCGAGGGAGGATTTAGCACCCTAACCAGCACGTCTGTGGGAGGAAACCCACGCAGACATGGGGAGAATGTGCAGGCTCCGCACAGACAGTGACTCGAGGCCAGGAATCGAACCCGGGTCCCTGGCGCTGTGAGTGTGTCGCCCAAATAATAATGAATTATTACTAATAAATACACTTATAAAAAACATTTTAAAAGCCCCCCAGCTGCCCTCTCCTCTTTTGACCTGTGGGAGGGAACCGGAGCACCCGGAGGAAACCCACGCAGACACGGGGAGAATGTGCAGACTCCGCACAGACAGTGACCCCGAGGCCGGGAATCGAACCCGGGTCCCTAGACCCGCACAGCCTCCGCTCGCTGGAAAGTTGCCATCGCTGACCTCAACTCACTCCGTCCCCTCTGCCTGGCCATCCCCTTCACCACCCCCCCCCCCCCCCCCCCACCTCACGTGCGTCATTTCCCTGCCCCTCGCCCCCAGCCCCTCCCAATTCCCGGTGGAATCGCGTTCGGAGATACCTGGAATTCCAGTCGGACGGACGTCTCTCCCTCCCCCCCCACCCCGTGACAACTCTCCAAATCCACAAGGCTTCCCCCCCAACACCTCGCCTCGGCTCTCCACGCAGCCTGGGAAATCCGAGGAAACGTGAGATTCCGCAAGGAGTGGGGAGCCTCGACGTGTCTCGGGAACGCTGTCCGACCCCCACCCCCCGAAGGCGAAAGAGAAACCGCGTGGAGCCGGGTGACAGCTTAGCACGGCCAAAGTGTTTCCCACGACACGGGTTGGGAACCGCTTGCCCAGCAGTGCAGGTTCGCCGGAAGGCGTCAAACTCGGGAAGGAACTGGCCGCGGAGGCTCGGAGAAACCCGATGCCGGGGATCGGAAGGAGCAGAAGGCTTAAAATGTACCTGACGCCCCTCGGGGAGATCGCTGACCTTTTATTTTCCTGGATTTCCCACTGTGTGTGTGTGTGTGTGTGTGTGTGTGTGTGCGCCAGTCAATGTGTGTGTGTGTTTGTTGATCCCCAGATCAATCGACAGAGCCGCCAACAAGTTTAACCCTCTGCGGTTAAAAAAAACACAAAGCCACTTACGAGTGTTGGAGGACACTCTCTGGATAGAGAGAGAGGGAGAGGGAGAAAAGGAGAGAGGCCAGGGTTTCCTGATGCCCACTCGCTGGGCGAGCTCCTGGAATGGTCCAGGACCACCAAGAGAGCTAGCCAGCTCCCAGCGTTGGGTACACCACGCGATGTTGTGTCAAGGTTGCCCCCCCTCTCCTCAGTCCCTGCATGCCCCGGCCTCCCCCGATTCAGGGCATTCCGGACTAGTTTTTGAACATTCCTGAGGCCTTGGGGGTGAGGGGCCCCCTTACTCTGGCCCCCGGAGCGGCACGGCGGTGCGCCGGTTAGCTACGCTGCCTCACGGCGCCAGGGAGCCGGGTTCGATTCCCGGTCTCGGGTCACTGTCTGGGTGGAGTCTGCACGTTCTCCCCGTGTCTGCGTGGGTTTCTTCCCACAGTCCGAAAGATGTGCAGGTTGGGTGGATTGGCCATGCTAAATTGCCCCTTAGTGTCCAAAGATGTGCAGGTTAGGTGGATTGGCCATGCTAAATTGCCCCTTAGTGTCCAAAGATGTGCAGGTTAGGTGGATTGGCCATGCTAAATTGCCCCTTAGTGTCCAAAGATGTGCAGGTTAGGTGGATTGGCCATGCTAAATTGTCCCTTAGTGTCCAAAGATGTGCAGGTTAGGTGGATTGGCCATGCTAAATTGCCCCTTAGTGTCCAAAGATGTGCAGGTTAGGTGGATTGGCCGTGCTAAATTGCCCCTTAGTGTCCAAAGATGTGCAGGTTAGGTGGATTGGCCGTGCTAAATTGCCCCTTAGTGTCCAAAGATGTGCAGGTTAGGCAGATTGGCCGTGCTAAATTGTCCCTTAGTGTCCAAAGACGTGTAGGTTAGGTGGATTGGCCATGTTAAATTGTCCCTTAGTGTCCAAAGATGTGCAGGTTAGGCAGATTGGCCATGTTAAATTGACCCTTAGTGTCCAAAGACGTGTAGGTTAGGTGGATTGGCCATGTTAAATTGTCCCTTAGTGTCCAAAGATGTGCAGGTTAGGCAGATTGGCCATGTTAAATTGACCCTTAGTGTCCAAAGACGTGTAGGTTAGGTGGATTGGCCATGTTAAATTGTCCCTTAGTGTCCAAAGATGTGCAGGTTAGGCAGATTGGCCATGTTAAATTGACCCTTAGTGTCCAAAGACGTGTAGGTTAGGTGGATTGGCCATGTTAAATTGTCCCTTAGTGTCCAAAGATGTGCAGGTTAGGCAGATTGGCCATGTTAAATTGCCCCTTAGTGTCCAAAGATGTGTAGGTTAGGCAGATTGGCCATGCTAAATTGCCCCTTAGTGTCCAAAGATGTGTAGGTTAGGTGGATTGGCTGTGCTAAATTGCCCCTTAGTGTCCAAAGATGTGCAGGTTAGGCGGATTGGCCATGCTAAATTACCCCTTAGTGTCCAAAGATGTGTAGGTTAGGTGGATTGGCCATGCTAAATTGCCCCTTAGCGTCCAAAGATGTGTAGGTTAGGTGGATTGGCCATGCTAAATTGCCCCTTAGCGTCCAAAGATGTGTAGGTTAGGTGGATTGGCCATGCTAAATTGCCCCTTAGCGTCCAAAGATGTGTAGGTTAGGTGGATTGGCCATGCTAAATTGCCCCTTAGCGTCCAAAGATGTGTAGGTTAGGTGGATTGGCTATGCTAAATTGCCCCTTAGTGTCAGGGAGACTAGCTAGGGTAAATGAATGGGGTTATGGGGATAGGGCTGGTCAGGGGATTGATGGACCAAATGGCCTCCTTTTTGTTATACTATCCAGACCTGCAAGGAGGGGACATGAGTGGGATTATGGTCGGTGCAGATTCATGGGCTGAATGGCGTCCTTCTTTGATTTGATTTGATTTATTATTGTCACATGTACTGGGATACAGTGAAAAGTATTGTTTCTTGCGCGCTATACAGACAAAGCATACCGTTCATAGAGAAGGAAAGGAGAGGGTGCAGAATGTAGTGTTACAGTCACAGCGAGGGTGTAGAGAAAGATCAGCTTAATGTGAGGTAGGTCCATTCAAAAGTCTGACAGCAGCAGGGAAGAAGCTGTTCTTGAGTCCGTCGGTACGGTACCTCAGACTTTTGTATCTTTTTCCCGATGGAAGAAGGTGGAAGAGAGAATGTCCGGGGTGTGTGGAGGGGGGTGGTCCTTGATTATGCCGGCTGCCTTTCCCCGAGGCAGCGGGAAGTGTAGACAGAGTCAGTGGATGAGAGGCTGGTTTGTGTGATGGGACTGGGCTACGTTCACCACCCTTTTGTAGTTCCTTGTGGTCTTGGGCAGAGCAGGAGCCCAGACCGAGCTGCGATACAACCAGAAAGGATGCTTTCTATGGGGCATCTGTAAAAGTTGGTGAGAGTCGTAGCGGACATGCCAAATTTCCTTAGTCTCCTGAGAAAGTAGAGGGGGCTTTCTTAACTATAGTGTCAGCATTGGGGGGACCAGGACAGGTTGTTGGTGATCTGGACACCTAGAAACTTGAAGCTCTCTCAACCCTTTCTATTTCATCCCCGTTGATGTAGACATGATGTGGAGACGCCGGCGTCGGACTGGGGTAAACACAGTAAGAAGCCTCACAACACCAGGTTAACGCCCAACCAGTTAATTTGATAGTAAACTCAAAAGCTTTTGGAAACGCTGTTCCATCCTTCCCACACACCTGACCAAGGAACTGATTGGTGATCTTATAGAGACGTATAAGATAATGAAGGGGACGGATAGGGTAGAGGTAGAGAGATTCTTCCCGCTTAGAAAGGACAGCAGGACTAGAGGGCACAGCCTCAAGATAAGGGGGGGCGCAGTTTAGATCAGAGTTGAGGAGGAACTTCTTCACTCAAAGGGTGGTGAATCTCTGGAATTCTGAGGTGGGACCAGGTTCGGGATCGTTGTGGGTGGGGGCTCAATGGGTCACCTTCTGCGCTGCGGAGGGGGGAGGAAATCTACGATTCTCAATCCCCTGGTTATCCAGAACTGGTGCCTTTCCGACCTTTGACTGTTGCGTGACAGCAACACTTCACCAATCGACCCAGGAACATTTCTACAATTATTAACTCTCCCAGCGAATACTCCCCCACCCTTTGCACCAGGAATTGTCCCTCGTGGAAGACCTGATAAATTATTCATTAGCGCAGAGTAACCCAGGTCCCGGGGAGCGGGGGCGGCTTTTAATCATGAATTCAACGTGGGAATTGTTCTTCTCTTAGTTGAAAAAAGCACCTTCCCAAAACAACACCTTCTCAGCTCTCGCACAGACACCCCTTTGGAAAGATTGCAACCCTTCTGCGTCCCAGCAAACGGAGATCTGTCCTCGGGCGGGAATATCCAGCGGCCTCAGAGTTTCCCACACTCGGACTGGAAAAGCTCAGGGAGATTTGCCGCAGCAATTTTCCTTGGAAGTTAGGACGTGGGGCGGGATGGGGTCGGGGGGTGGCAGGTTTTTAGTTGGAAGTGTGGGCGGCCAGTGGAAACCCACACAGGGGTGGGGGGAATGTGCAAAGTCCACAGAGACAGTGGCCCGAGGCCAGAATCGAACCCGGGCAATTTAGCATGGCCAATCCACCTAACCTACACATCTTTGGACACTAAGGGACAATTTAGCATGGCCAATCCACCTAACCTACACATCTTTGGACACGAAGGGGCAATTTAGCATGGCCAATCCACCTAACCTGCACATCTTTGGGCACGAAGGGGCAATTTAGCATGGCCAATCCACCTAACCTACACATCTTTGGACACTAAGGGACAATTTAGCATGGCCAATCCACCTAACCTGCACATCTTTGGGCACTAAGGGGCAATTTAGCATGGCCAATCCACCTAACCTACACATCTTTGGACACGAAGGGGCAATTTAGCATAGCCAATCCACCTAACCTGCACATCTTTGGGCACTAAGGGGCAATTTAGCATGGCCAATCCACCTAACCTACACATCTTTGGACACTAAGGGGCAATTTAGCACGGCCAATCCACCTAACCTACACATCTTTGGACACGAAGGGGCAATTTAGCATGGCCAATCCACCCTAACCTGCACATCTTTGGACACTAAGGGACAATTTAGCACGGCCAATCCACCTAACCTGCACATCTTTCGGACAGTGGGCGGAAACCAGAGCATGCGGAGGAAAACCCACGCAGACACGGGGAGAACATGCAGACTCCGCACAGACAGTGACCCGAGCCAGGAATCGAACCCGGTCCCTGGCGCCGTGAGGCAGCGGCGCTAACCCACTGGGCCGCGATTAACAGAGAGATTAACCGGGTCAATGTGTGGGGTTACAGGGATGGGGGCCTGGGCTGGTACAGACTTGACGGGTCAAATGGCCTCCTCCTGCCTGTGATTCTGGGCACGAGGGATAGATTGGCAGCTAATCGGTTTACCGGCGTGTACACAGATTATCGCAACAGGCTGGAGGGGGGAGAGAGTCTCTCATTCACTGTGAGTGGAAAATTACTCTCCGGCTCTCTCCCCGTGGTCACAGTGAGCCGGGTCAGATACCACAACACAAAAGTCGTTCCCCACCCCCAGCACACATGTCCATGGCAGCAGAATCTCCACGGGGTCAGCGGAGAGGAACACACACACGGGTAAAACATTTACAAATCCTGTGTCCCTGTCTAACCAGGCGGAAGGTTGACCAGGTCACAGGGCATCGTGTTATTTACCAGGACATTACTCCTGCTTCGAATGCAGCAGCCTCAGTAACACTGTCCCCCAGGGAATTTACCCCAGGAGCCGGTCCCCCCACCCCCTCCCGTCCCCACACTCACCTCCACCCCCTCCCGTCCCCACACTCGCCCCCCACCCCCTCCCGTCCCCACACTCGCCCCCCACCCCCTCCCGTCCCCACACTCGCCCCCCACCCCCTCCCGTCCCCACACTCGCCCCCCACCCCCTCCCGTCCCCACGGACACCCGGAGAGTGAATCACTCACTGCCCTCCAGCCTCACTCCGCGCCCTGTCCCTCCTCCCAGCCTCACTCCGCACCCTGTCCCCTCTCCCCTCCCAGCCTCACTCCGCTCCCTGTCCACCTCTCCCAGCCTCACTCCACACCGTCCCCACTCCCAGCCTCACTCCGCACCCTCTCCCCCCCTCACTCCGCTCCCTGTCCCCTCTCCCCAGCCTCACTCCATGCCCTGTCCCCTCTCCCAGCCTCACTGCGCGCCCTGTCCCCTCTTCAAGCCTCACTCCGTGCCCTGTCCTCTCTCCCAGCCTCACTCCACACCCTGTCCCCCTCCCAGACTCACTCCAAGGCCTGCCTCCCTCCCTTCCCCCTGCGTAGGTTTCCTCCGGGTGCTCTGATTTCCTCCTACAGCCTAAAAGACTGGTGAGGGTGCTAAATTCTCCCTCAGTGTAACCTGAACAGGTGTGGCGACTAGGGGATTTTCACAGTAACTTCATTGCAGTGTTAATGTAAGCCTATTTGCCACAATAAATAAACTTTAAGAGCAATTCGGAGCAGGCGTTAAAAAGCGGCAAATCCAGCATCACGTAAACATACTTGCTTTTTGTGCTGAGTTTTTAGAAGTGTGTGTGTCTGTGGGATGATTTTTTTTTAACTTGGAACAACAGAGATAGCTAGCTGTCAGGCATATATGCTTAAACCAAGTAATTGGTAAAAGTTAAGCTAATTTCTTTTTGTTACATGTTAACTGTATTCTTAAGTAAACTTTGTTTGGTAAAAGCTTCCCAGTGGGTCACTGGACTCAAACCTCGAGTGAGAGACCCTCATGCCAAAATCCAATGGAAAAACATAAGATCCAGGCTAACTTCATAAAACACCTGGGAGATTCTGGCCTGGATCTCCAGCGCAGAGGTTTGGCTTCCTCCAAGAGCGAGGAGATTGGGCGAACACTCTCAAGAGTTTGAGATGTGGGAGATCGAGGCGTTGGGATTCTGCTTGCCCCAGTTTCAGGGAATCTAGAACCCTGCGGGGGGGACTCAATATCAGGATATTTCTGACGGAGACGAGGGGACATTCCTTCACTCGGAGGCCGGTCGATGCTCCGTCTCCGAGGCTGACAGCCGTGGATGTGTCTGGGAAGTCCACGGGATATGGGGAGCAGGTGTTCCTGAGAATTAGTGGATTCCTATCTGTCGTCCAACAGATTTTAAGGTTCACTTACGTTGGAGCGATTGGGGATCTTCCGTCACTGTCCGTGTAGCCTGTTGTATGTCTATTTCTGTTTATTGATGTCTCCGTCTGCGATTCGATCCGCCTTGTTGTCCAACGAGGGGCATACACGCGGTGGGTCGTGCCAGGGTTGCTCTTGGGTGTTGTTTCGAGAGTTGCCGAGTGCTTCACGTCCGTTAGTGTGCGCTTAAACCCGACCGACTGACGGGCAACGCGGCAGCTCAGTGACTATCACCGTCTACTGTGCAGTTACAGGGACCCGGGTCGGATCTCCGGTGTCTGTGGCAGTTTGCACATCCTCCCCGTGCTGGCGTGGGTTTTCCTCCGGGTGCTCCGGTTTCCTCCCACACCCCCCCAAAAAAAAACGTGCCTTTGAGGCTGATTGGTGCCAATAAACTGTCCCTGAATTGGATCTCCCTCAATCTGGCACACACGTAATTCCCGAAAATTTCTACCCCCGTTATTGTGGAGTTCCGCTCGAGGTCGACAAGACGATCGACAAAAGACTTGAATAAGGCGCTCACTGAGTGTTAAAATGGGCGGCACGGGAATGTGGGGCCGAACGGCCTGTTTGCTGTGCTGTTCTTTGTTCTTGAGTTGACGTAGGTCAGTTGCGATGGTGTTGAATGAAGGAGAAAGCTTGAGAGGCCTACTCCTCCACACAGTCCTTCTCAACGCTGACCCTTGTCTGGGGGCCTTCCCTGGACTGTGGAGTTTGAGTCTCTTTACCTCGAGGAAAGTTCTACTTGCCTCGGGGTCTGTATTAATATTTGGATGCCGACTCGTTGATGTGACGATACTGCGCCTTAAAGAAATGCATTTTAACCGTGGCTCCCCTGCAGGCCTTTCAAACTGGTCCTAGAATTTTATTGGTGCCGTGACGTCTGTAACTGGCGTCCTCTAATCGTTACTGAAGCAATATAATTGATATCATGTAGATTTTAATCAGGACTAATGCAGTGTCCTGGGGTTTTGGGGATTGCTGAGCGGAGAGTGGTTTTGGGGAGGATTGACAGGTCGGGTCATACACCGGGGACAGACACGCCTCAGAGAAAAGTTCCGTTTGAATTTTGTTTTTTTTTTGTGTTCGATTCCTGGCTTGGGTCACTGCACATTCTCCCCGTGTCTGCGTGGGTTTCCTCCGGCTGCTCCGGTTTCCTCCCACAGTCCGAAAGACGGAGGGGGGGGGGGGGGTCAGGGTGCTAAATTCTACCCTCGGTGTAACCCGAACAGGAGTGCGGCGACTAGGGGAATTTCACAGTAACTTCATTGCAGTGTTAATGTTCGCCTAAATTGTGACACTAATAAATAAAGTATTAAAAAAAAAGACTAATAAATAGACTTTAAAAAATAAGTGTTAAATTTTTCGGTGCTGGTTCACAAATCAAGCAGGTTGGCCAGCAACGAAACAGGATTCAAGTAAGAATGCCTCACTGTAACTGTATAGAGTCTTGGTGGGATTTCACCTGGGACACTGCCTTCAGTTTTGGTCTGATTATCTACGGAAGGATATCCTTGCCAGGGAGGGAAATGCGGCAGACGCTCCCACTCCCCGCGTGATGGGAGGTGGATTGAAGAAACTGGGACCTGTATTCCTTGGAGCGGAGCAGGCGTTCCCAGCCTGTGGTCCGCCACTCTCCGAGAGGACTGCATACCGACAGAGAGGTGAAGGCGGCATTCGGCATGCTTGGTTTCACCCGTCAGAACATTGAATACAGGAGTTGGGACGTCTTGTTGAAGTTGTACAAGACATTGGTAAGGCCACACTTGGAATACTGTGTACAGTTCTGGTCACCCTATTATAGAAAGGATATTATTAAACTAGAAAGAGTGTAGAAGAGATTTACGAGGATGCTACCGGGACTTGATGGATTGAGTTATAAGGAGAGGCTGGATAGACTGGGACTTTTTTCTCTGGAGTGTAGAGGGGTGATCTTATAGAGGTCTATAAAATAATGAGGGGCACAGATCAGCTCGATAGTCAATATCTTTTCCCCAAAGGTAGGGGAGTCTAAAACTAGAGGGTTTAAGGTGAGAGGGGAGAGATAGAAAAGTGTCCAGAGGGGCAATTATTTCACACAGAGGGTGGTGAGTGTCTGGAACGAGCTGCCAGAGGTAGTAGTAGAGGCAGGTACAATTTTGCCTTTTAAAGAGCATTTAGACAGTTACATGGGTACGATGGGTGTAGAGGGATATGGGCCAAATGTGGGCGATTGGGATTAGCTTAGGGTTTAAAATAAAAGGGACAGCATAGATAAATTGGGCCGAAGGGCCTGATTCCATGCTGTAAACCTCTCTGACCTCTGCTGCACACAGATGGTAGATCAACACCTCGTGTCTCGAATCACAGAATCATACAATCCCCACTGTGCAGAAGGAGGCCATTTGGCCCATCAAGTCTGTGCCGACCACCCAGGCCCTATCCCTGTAACTCTATGTGTTTACCCTGCTAATCCCCTGTCGCTAAGGGGCAATTTAGCAGGGGCAATCCACCCTAACCTACACATCTTTGGACACTAAGGGGCAATTTAGCAGGGGCAATCCACCCTAACCTACACATCTTTGGACACTAAGGGGCAATTTAGCATGGCCAATCCCCTAACCTACACATCTTCGGACTGTGGGAGGAAACTGGAGCACCCGGAGGAAACCCACGCGGACACAAGAACATAAGAAATAGGAGCAGGAGTCGGCCATCTAGCCCTTCAAGCCTGCCCCGCCATTCAATAAGATCATGGCTGATCTGAAGTGGATCAGTTCCACTTTCCCGCTTTCTCCCCTGTCTATCAGAAACCTATCTACCCGTGACTTAAATATATTCAGCGAGGCAGCCCCCACCACTTCAACGGGCAGAGAATTCCAGAGATTCACCACCCTTTGAGTGAAGAAGTTCCTCCTCAACTCCGATCTAAACTGCCCCCCCCCCTTATCTTGAGGCTGTGCCCTCTAGTCCTGCTGTCCTTTCTAAGCGGGAAAAATCTCTCTACCTCTACCCTATCCATCCCTTTCATTATCTTATACGTCTCTATAAGATCCCCCCTCATCCTTCTAAACTCCAACGAGTACAGACCCAGTCCATTTAGTCTCTATTCATAGTCCAACCCCCTCATCTCCGGGTATCAGACACGGGGGAGAACGTGCAGACTCCGCACAGACAGTGACCCCGAGCCGGGAATCGAACCCGGTTCCCTGGCGCCGCGAGGCAGCGGTGCCAACCCACTGTGCCAGCCCAACTTTGGGTTCCAACTGGATCCCTCTAGACCTCTGATAGGGTGACCGTAAAGCTAAATTTGAACGTATTATCTTCTGTGGCGCTACGGGAAGGTTGTGGGGTGGATACAGGATCACGGGGGTGGGGGGGGGGGGGGTGGGGTGGGGTTGGGGTGGGGCGCGGGGTGGGGGGCGGGCGCCACACACAGACAAGTCACCGACAAACCCTTGCCACTCTTTGCTCCGTTTCGACGGCGCGGTTTATTGGGATTCGCCCGTTATAAGGTTGGCCGAGAAATAATAATCGTATAAAAAAAAACACCACAGAGCAGAACCCGGGGGCGGGGGTGGGGTGGGTGTGGGGGGGAAACGCAGCCAGCCTGCGACACCCCCTTAAGCCCCCCACGTAGCTTCAGGCGAGACAGAGAGAGAGGAGTACAGCTGAGGGTGCCGGGGTGGGGCCCGTGCCTGGAGGGAGGGGAGGGAATGGGGCAAAAAGGGAGTGGGGGGGGTGGTGGGGCTGGAGGGGGAGTGGGGGGGAGTGGGTGGGTGGAAGCTCGTGTCCATCATCCGAAGAGCAGAAGGCACTTGGGCGCGGAAGCCCGGGTTGTAGAGGTTTCAGCGGGGAGTTGGCGAGTTGGTTGCCGCGGGGGGGAGCGGTTCCCCTTGGCGCGTCCTTCATGTGAACATGGTCAATGTCAGCCACTGTGGGAGCAACAGAGAGAGAGAGAGAGGCTCAGAGCTCAGAGAGTTTGATCCACGGGCACACGGCGCCATACAACACTGACGTAGCGTGCCCCCCCACCCCGCGTCACTGACGTAGCGTCCCCCTCCCCCCGCGTCGCTGACGTACCGTCCCCCCCCCCCCCCCCGCGTCGCTGACGTACCGTTCCCCCCCCCCCCCCCCCCCCCCGCGTCACTGACGTACCGTCTCCCCCCCCCCCCCGGTGCGGATGGAAATCTGCCATCCCTACCCCGGTCCGGCCTACATGTGACTCCAGGCCCACCCGCCCAGGCACAGCAATGTGGCCGACACGAAGCTGCCCCTTCAGTCGTTAATTCAAGATGGCGCCTTGGCAACGCTGCCCCGGGGGGGGGGGGGGGGGGATGGGCCATAAACGCGGGCCCAATGCCAGCGGTGACCCCCCCCCCCCCGCCCCCCACGAACCCCCAGAACTGACCAGAAAGGCAAGATTTTGGTTTATAAAGAAGGGCCCCACCTTCGCTTCTTCCAACCATCGAACACCACAGCACAGGAACAGGCCTTTCTTAGCCGTGCCCGACCATTTTTCTGCCCAGTCCCACAGTGCCTACAGGGCACAAAGAGGCCATTCGGCCCATCGAGTCTGCACCGAGCACAATCCCACCCAGGCCCCTTCCCTACATATTATACCCACTAATCCACCCTAACCTACACATCTTTGGACACTAAGGGGCAATTTAGCATGGCCAATCCACCTAACCTACACATCTTTGGACACTAAGGGGCAATTTAGCATGGCCAATCCACCTAACCTACACATCTTTGGACACTAAGGGCAATTTAGCATGGCCAATCCACCTAACCTACACATCTTTGGACACTAAGGGACAATTTAGCATGGCCAATCCACCTAACCTGCACATCTTTGGACACTAAGGGGCAATTTAGCATGGCCAATCCACCTAACCTACACATCTTTGGACACTAAGGGA
>NW_027651021.1:0-27930 GCF_965287045.1 Carcharhinus amblyrhynchos
GAGAGAGTGGGAGAGATAGAGTAAGACAGAGGGCAAAAGGGAGAGAGGGAGAGCAAGAGGGAGGGAGACAAGGAGAGAGAGGGAGAGACAGGGATACAGAGTGAGAGAGAGAGAGAGATAACGAGGGAGAGAGAGACAGAGAGAGAGAGAGGGAGCGAGGGAGAGAGAGAGGGAGAGTGAGAGAGAGAGAGGGAGAACGAAAGAGAGAGAGAGAGAGAGGAAGTGAGACAGGGAGATGGAGAGCGATAGAGGGAGAGTGAGAGGGCGACAGAGTGAGGGTGAGAGGGAGGAGGAGAGGGGGAGAGAGAGAGCGAGCGAGAGCGAGAATGAAAGAGAGAGAGAGAGCAGGAGAGAGAGTGAGTGAGAGGGAGGGGTGGGGGGAAATGGGGATGCGAATGGGATACTTACGGGAATCTTTGGTCCCGGGGAGCAGAATATCCGTTTCATGTTGTGCGCTGTGGATGGGACCCTCACAGACTCGGGGGGGACAGACCGAGGAGTCTGGCGACCCCTCTCTGTGGACAGGGGGCTCCCAGTGGGTGTTGGAGACAGGCTTTCCCCTCTCACACAGCTGGACCACTCCGAGAAGTGTCCAGCCGAGACAGTGTGTGTGAACAGAGCTTCCACACAACACAGCACTGACGTACCTCCCCAAATACCTGGGCCCTGTACAAACTTGTCCCAAAATTACACTCACTCACAGGACATATTCAAAACCACGCCTCAGCAGGGAGCTGTATCCCTCTATCTGTCTGTCCCTGCCCCTCATTCTCTCTGTCCCCCTCTCTCTCTTTCACCTTCTCTCTCTCTCTGCCCAT
The DNA here is from genome assembly GCF_965287045.1 of Carcharhinus amblyrhynchos. NCBI lineage: Eukaryota > Metazoa > Chordata > Chondrichthyes > Carcharhiniformes > Carcharhinidae > Carcharhinus > Carcharhinus amblyrhynchos. The sequence goes on from NW_027651021.1 coordinate 819, forward strand.
CGCTCACTCCCACTCTGCCTCTTCCCCTCTGTCTCTCTTTGTCCCTGTCTCTCACTCTGTCTCTCTGTTGGTCTGTCCTTCTCTCCACCTGTCTCAATCACTCTCTCCTTCTCTCTCTCCCCCTCTCTCCTTGTCTGTCTCTTCCCCTCCACCTCTCTGTCCCTCTCTATTTCCCCCTCTCTCTCTGCCCTGCTCTCTCTCTCTCTCTCTCCTTGTCTGTGTCCCCTTGTCTGTCTCTCCCTCTCTCTTTCTCTCCCCTCCACCTCTCTCTGTCTGTCTGTCTCTCTCTCTCTGTGTCTCTGTTTCTCTCTCTCTCTCTATGTGTCTCTCTCTGTCTCTGTCCATCCTTCCTTCTCTCTCTCTCTGTTTCTCTGTCTCTCTGTCTCTTTCTTTCTATTCTGTGCTAAGAAAATTATTTCTACCCCAAAAGCCAGTCCAACACTCCCAAGGCCAGTGCTGAGGGAGCGCCGCACTGTGGGAGGGTCGGTGCTGAGGGAGCGCCGCACTGTGGGGAGGGTCGGTGCCGAGGGAGCGCCGCACTGTGGGAGGGTCGGTGCCGAGGGAGCGCCGCACTGTGGGAGGGTCGGTGCTGAGGGAGCGCCGCACTGTGGGAGGGTCGGTGCCGAGGGAGCGCCGCACTGTGGGAGGGTCAGTGCCGAGGGAGCGCCGCACTGTGGGAGGGTCGGTGTCGAGGGAGGGTCGGTGCTGAGGGGGTCAGATGGAGAAGGAGTTAAAGTGAAATATTTGGAGGACTAAGACACACATAAAAGTTCAAAGCCTTAAAAACAAGGCCCGCAATGGGCCTAGCCATTCAGGCCTCAACAGGTTACCAAGCAACCACACAAGTACCAGTTCCCAACACAACCGGGTGGGGTTATCACATGACCACCTCCCCCCCTCCCCCCCCCCCCAACCATCCACTCCTCATTGGCTGGCTAAGCTGTCCATCATCCCTTGCCCTGCCCCCATTGGATGGTGACCAGACTCTTCCTTCCCTGATTGTAGGATTTCTGATTGTGGAACAGGTTCAAGAGGGGCTGAGTGGCCTCCTCCTGTTCCTGTGTAACAGGCTGGAGAGAGAGGGGCTGAATGGCCTCCTCCTGTTCCTGTGTAACAGGCTGGAGAGAGAGAGAGGGGCTGAGTGGCCTCCTCCTGTTCTTGTGTAACAGGCTGGAGAGAGAGGGGCTGAATGGCCTCTGCCTTTCTGCATTGGATATAAGGGAAATCAAATTGCGAGCAGCAAGTCTGGGCAGGTTTTAATGTTTGGAATTTTCAGTCAGTGTCAGGTCTCGTTCCCCCCTGTTTCGTACTGGGACAATGCATTCCGCTGGTGTATGAGTGAGAGAGAGAACTTGTACTGTCAAGTTGCAGAGGATATTATCCAGTTTGCCAGCAAACCTCATCAGTACTGTACTCTCCAACTCAACTGTAACTTCACCCAGACACGTAAGCTCCCTCTACACTGTCCCCCCATCAAACACTCCCAGGACAGGTACAGCACAGGGTTAGATACAGAGTAAAGCTCCCTCTACACTGTCCCCCATCAAACACTCCCAGGACAGGTACAGCATGGGGTTAGATACAGAGTAAAGCTCCCTCTACACTGTCCCCCCATCAAACACTCCCAGGACAGGGACAGCACGGGGTTAGATACAGAGTAAAGCTCCCTCTACACTGTCCCCCCCATCAAACACTCCCAGGACAGGTACAGCACGGGGTTAGATACAGAGTAAAGCTCCCTCTACACTGTCCCCCATCAAACACTCCCAGGACAGGTACAGCACGGGGTTAGATACAGAGTAAAGCTCCCTCTACACTGTCCCCCCATCAAACACTCCCAGGACAGGTACAGCACAGGGCTCGGTACAGAGTAAAGCTCTCTCTCTCTGTCTGTCTGTCTCTCTCTCTCAGTCTCTCTATCTCTCCCTCTCTCTCTCTCTGACTCTCTCTCTCTCTGACTCCCTCTCTCTCTGTCTCCCTCTCTCTCTGTCTCTCTCTCTCTGTCTCCCTCTCTCCCTGTCCCCCTCTCTGTCTGTCTCCCTCTCTGTCTGTCTCCCTCTCTCTCTGTCTCCCTCTCTCTCTTTGTCTCCTTCCCTCTGTTTTTCTCTCTCTCTCTCTCTGTCCCTCTCTCTGTCTCTTCTCTATCTCTTTCCTTAAGTCTTCCCTCAGCCTCTCTGAGCGAGCTTTTGCTGCCTTGCCCCCCACTCCCCCCACTCCGATATCTCCTTGTGAGGTTGGGGGTCTGTGGTGGGTGGGGGGGGGGGCTCAAATGTGAGTTGGTGTCACTGAAATGAGCCATCTTGTGGGGATGCCAGAAGGAAGAGGCGCTATGTGAATGCGAGCAGGTGTTGTTGCGTTGAGCCTGGTTCTCAGTGCCAGCGAGCGTGCCCCCCTCCAGTCTGGTTGGACTGTGTACAGCGGTGATCCAGAGCAGAGTACTGAGTGTCAGCCCAGGCCCCTCCAATTTACTCAGGACCGTTTGGTTCCGAGATGTTCTGATCGTAATTCCTCATCGCAAACTGATGGGAACCCGGCATCCAACCATCAAAGCAACTTGACCTGATGTGTAAGCCCGACACAGCAACAAGAATTAAACTGCTGTCCGCATTCACCCTTTCAAATGTCCAGGTATCTAATTACTTACAGCAGGTTGGAGAATTTATAAGACACAGGAGGCCATTCGGCCCATCGAGTCTGCTCTGCCGTGGCTGATATTTTTCTCACCCCCCATTCTCCTGCCTTTTCCCCATAACCCCGATCCCCTTATTAATCAGGAACCTATCTATCTCTGTCTTAAAGACACTCAGTGACCCGGCCTCCTCTGTGACAAAGAGTTCCACAGATTCCCCACTCTCTGGCTGAAGAAATTCCTCCTCATCTCTGTTTTAAAGGATCGTCCCTTTAGCCTGAGGTTGTGCCCCCTCTGGTTCTAGTTTTTCCTACTCGTGGAAACATCCTCTCCACGTCCACTCTATCCAGGGCCTCGCAGTATCCTGTAAGTTTCAATAAGATCCCCCCCCATCCTTCTAAACTCCAACGAGTACAGACCCAGAGTCCTCAACCCGTTCCTCATCCGACAAGCTCTTCATTCCAGGGAGCATTCTTGTGAACCTCCTCTGGACCCTTTCCAAGGCCCGGCACATCCTTCCTTAGATACGGGGCCCAAAACTGCTCACAATTCTCCAAATGGGATAAATGGCACTGCTCACAACCTCCTCTCATATCCCCAGGTTCACACACTGCATTCAAGGCACTGCTGCCTCACAGCCCCAGGGACCCCGGGGTTGAATTCTGGCTCGGGTCACTGTCTGTGTGGAGTCTGCATGTTCTCCCCGTGTCTGCGTGGGTTTCCTCCGGGTGCTCCGGTTTCCTCCCACAGTCCAAACATGTGCAGGTTAGGGTGGATTGGCTGTGCTAAATTGCCCCTTGGTGTCAGGGGGATTAGCAGTGTAAGTATGTGGACTTACAGGGATAGGGCCTGGGTGGGATTGTGGTCGGTGCAGACTCGATGGGCCGAATGGCCTCCTTCTCCACTGTAGGGATTCTATGAACTCGGCTCACTCTTCTTAAAGTTTATTTATTAGTGTCACGAGTCGGCTTACATTAACACTGCAATGAAGTTACTGTGAAAATCCCCTGGTTGCCACACTCCGGCACCTGTTTGGGTTACACTGAGGGAGAATTTAGCATGGCCAATCCACCCTAACCTACACATCTTTGGACACTAAGGGACAATTTAGCATGGCCAATCCACCCTAACCTACACATCTTTGGACACTAAGGGACAATTTAGCATGGCCAATCCACCCTAACCTACACATCTTTGGACACTAAGGGACAATTTAGCATGGCCAATCCACCCTAACCTACACATCTTTGGACACTAAGGGACAATTTAGCATGGCCAATCCACCCTAACCTACACATCTTTGGACACTAAGGGACAATTTAGCACGGCCAATCCACCCTAACCTACACATCTTTGGACACTAAGGGACAATTTAGCATGGCCAATCCACCCTAACCTACACATCTTTGGACACTAAGGGACAATTTAGCATGGCCAATCCACCCTAACCTACACATCTTTGGACACTAAGGGACAATTTAGCATGGCCAATCCACCCTAACCTGCACATCTTTGGACACTAAGGGACAATTTAGCATGGCCAATCCACCCTAACCTACACATCTTTGGACACTAAGGGGACAATTTAGCATGGCCAATCCACCCTAACCTGCACATCTTTGGACACTAAGGGACAATTTAGCATGGCCAATCCACCCTAACCTACACATCTTTGGACACTAAGGGACAATTTAGCATGGCCAATCCACCCTAACCTACACATCTTTGGACACTAAGGGACAATTTAGCATGGCCAATCCACCCTAACCTACACATCTTTGGACACTAAGGGACAATTTAGCACGGCCAATCCACCCTAACCTGCACATCTTTGGACACTAAGGGACAATTTAGCATGGCCAATCCACCCTAACCTGCACATCTTTGGACACTAAGGGACAATTTAGCATGGCCAATCCACCCTAACCTGCACATCTTTGGACACTAAGGGACAATTTAGCATGGCCAATCCACCTAACCTGCACATGTTCGGACACTAAGGGACAATTTAGCATGGCCAATCCACCCTGACCTGCACATCTTTGGCATGGGGGAGGAAACTGGAGCACCCGGAGGAAACCCATGCAGACACAGGGAGAATGTGCAGTCTCCACACAGACAGTGACCCGAGCCGGGAATCGAACGCGGGTCCCTGGCGCCGGGAGGCAGCAGCACTAACCCACTGTGCCACCCCAAATCAATTCAGCCATGATCAGGTTGAATGGTGGAGCAGGCTCGAAGGGCTGAATGGCCTCCTCCTGCTTCTAATTTCTGTGTGTGTTTCTGAAGAGTTGCTGGCCCGGTGGTATTATCACTGGGTTATTAATCCAGAAACTCAGCTAATGTTCTGGGGGACCCGGGTTCGAATCCCACCCACGGCAGATGGTGGAATTTGAATTCAATAAAAAATATCTGGAATTAAGAATCTACTGATGACCCATTGTCGGAAAAACCCATCTGGTTCCCTTTAGGGAAGGAAATCTGCTGTCCTGACCCTGGTCATGGAGGATTGCAGCCCAGAAACAGGCCCTTTGGCCCAACTTGTCCATGCTGCCCCCTTTTTTAACAACTAAACTAGTCCCAATTTCCCGCATTTGCCCCATATCCCTCTATACCCATCGTACCCATGTAACTGTCTAAATACTTTTTAAAAGACAAAATTGTACCCACCTCTACTACTGCCTCTGGCAGCTCGTTCCAGACACTCACCACCCTCTGTGTGAAAAAAATTGCCCCTCTGGACCCTCTCCCCTCTCACCTTAAACCTATGCCCTCTAGTTTTAGACTCCCCTACCTTTGGGAAAAGATATTGACTATCTAGCTGATCTGTGCCCCTCATTATTTTATAGACCTCTATAAGATCACCCCTCAGCCCTCCTACGCTCCAGAGAAAAAAAGTCCCAGTCTATCCAGCCTCTCCTTATAACTCAATCCATCAAGTCCCGGTAGCATCCTAGTAAATCTTTTCTGCACTCTTTCTAGTTTAATAATATCCTTTCTATAATAGGGTGACCAGAACTGTACACAGTATTCCAAGTGTGACCTTACCAATGTCTTGTACAACTTCAACAAGACATCCCAACTCCTGTATTCAATGTTCTGACCGATGAAACCAAGCATGCCGAATGCCTCCTTCACCACTCTGTCCACCTGTGACTCCACTTTCAAGGAGCTATGAACCTGTCCCCCCTAGATCTCTTTGTTCTGTAACTCTCCCCAGTGCCCTATCATTAACTGAGTAAGTCCTGCCCTGGTTCGATCGACCAAAAATGCATCACCTCACATTTATCTAAATTAAACTCCATCTGCCATTCGTCAGCCCACTGGCCCAATTGATCAAGATCCCATTGCAATCGACTTTCTTCACTGTCCACTATGTCACCAATCTTGGTGTCATCTGCAAACTTACCAACCATGCCTCCTATATTTTCATCCAAATCATTCATATAAATGACAAATGTCTGGCCTACATGGGTCTCCAGAGCCACACAGCAATGGGGTTGACTCTCAAGTGCCCCTCCAAGGGAAACTTGGGCTGGACAGTAAATGCTGGACCAGCCAGTGACGCCCATGTCCCAGGGATGAATAAAAGAGATAGATATAATCGGCACAGACACGGTGGTGAATGAATATAGTTTTTATTGACATTGTGAGTAAGCATGAGTTAAATATGTGGACATCTGTTGGGTTCCCTTTGAATCCAGGTTCACTCCAGTGATTACTCCTTCGCAAAGGTTACTGAGTTTTACAGCAAGGTGGGGTGGGAGCAGGAGGTGCCCCTATCGATCGTCAGCGAAAGTGTCATACGATACACAAACCAGGAGGAGGCAGTAGCGTCCCGTGTTCACCCCGCTCAGATTAAAGGGTGCAAGTTGACAAACACGGTGCCGTTCCTCAATGGTGGCAGCGAGAGAGAAACAGCCCTGAAATTACCCACGATAGAATATCTTGAAACAGAGTTAACTTGTTCGGGGGTACAGATTTTGATTATAAGGGGCGGCACGGTGGGTTAGCACTGCTGTCTCACAGCGCCAGGGACCCGGGTTCGATTCCCGGCTTGGGGTCACTGTCTGTGTGGAGACTGCACATTCTCCCCGTGTCTGCATGGGATTCCTCCGGGTGCTCTGGTTTCCTCCCAAGCTCCAAAGATGTACAGGTTAGGGTGGATTGGCCATGCTAAATTGCCTCTTAGTGTCCAAAGATGTGTAGGTTAGGGTGGATTGGCCATGCTAAATTGCCTCTTAGTGTCCAAAGATGTGTAGGTTAGGGTGGATTGGCCATGCTAAATTGCCCCTTAGTGTCCAAAGATGTGTAGGTTAGGTGGATTGGCCATGCTAAATTGCCCCTTAGTGTCCAAAGATGTACAGGTTAGGGTGGATTGGCCGTGCTAAATTGCCTCTTAGTGTCCAAAGATGTACAGGTTAGGGTGGATTGGCCGTGCTAAATTGCCCCTTAGTGTCCAAAGATGTACAGGTTAGGGTGGATTGGCCATGCTAAATTGCCCCTTAGTGTCCAAAGATGTACAGGTTAGGGTGGATTGGCCATGCTAAATTGCCCCTTAGTGTCCAAAGATGTGTAGGTTAGGGTGGATTGGCCATGCTAAATTGCCTCTTAGTGTCCAAAGATGTGCAGGTTAGGGTGGATTGGCCATGCTAAATTGCCTCTTAGTGTCCAAAGATGTGCAGGTTAGGGGGGATTGGCCATGCTAAATTGTCCCTTAGTGTCCAAAGATGTGTAGGTTAGGGTGGATTGGCCATGCTAAATTGTCCCTTAGTGTCCAAAGATGTGTAGGTTAGGGTGGATTGGCTATGCTAAATTGCCTCTTAGTGTCCAAAGATGTGCAGGTTAGGGGGATTGTCCCTTAGTGTCAGGTGGACCAGCTGGAGTAAATGCAGAGGGCTATGGGGGTAGGGCCTGGGTGGGATTGTGGCTGGCGCAGACTCGATGGGCTGAATGGCCTCCTACTGCACTGTAGGGATTCTAAAATTCTATAACAAGCATATTGTTAAGCTGTCATTCCTGATAATATATCAGCGGCATTGTGGTTAGCACTGCTGCCTCACAGTGACAGGGACCCAGGTTCAATTCCCAGCCTCGGGTCACTGTCTGTGTGGAGTCTGCACATTCTCCCCGTGTCTGCATGGGATTTGCTCCTGCGGGGGTTAGTGGGGGGAGAATGTGGGACTCGCTCCCACGGGGGGGGAGTGGGGGCAGAATGTGGGACTCGCTCCCACGGGGGGAGTGGGGGGACAATGTGGGACTCGCTCCCATGGGGGGAGTGGGGGGAGAATGTGGGACTCGCTCCCACGGGGGGGGAGTGGGGGGAGAATGTGGGACTCGCTCCCATGGGGGGAGTGGGGGGAGAATGTGGGACTCGCTCCCATGGGGGGAGTGGGGGGAGAATGTGGGACTCGCTCCCACGGGGGGAGTGGGGGGAGAATGTGGGACTTGCTCCCACGGGGGGATTGGGGGAGAATGTGGGACTCGCTCCCATGGTGGGCAGTGGGGGAGAATGTGGGACTCGCTCCCACGGGGGGATTGGGGGAGAATGTGGGACTCACTCCCACGGGGGGAGTGGGGGGAGAGTGTGGGACTCGCTCCCACGGTGGGCAGTGGGGGAGGTGGATCGCATTGAAGTGGGGTGAAACTGGATAAAATGTCGGTGGAAGGGAAGGATTGGGGGAACAGGGGTGAGATGAAGAGGGGGGATAAGTGGGTGGAGATTTGTGTGGGGCAGAAACCCCAGCAGAGGGGCTGAACGGCCTGTAGATTCCATTTAACTGAGCGAGAGATGCCATCCGCACACACGTCGGGCATCCTCTGGCCTGGTATGGTGCCAGCGTTGCTCAGCTGGCCTGCAAGAGACTGGAGGTGGTGGCTGGCATCGTGGTGCCTCTCCCGTCCGGGCAGTCGGAGTCCGGTGGCCGCTCCATCTGGCGCAGCGCCACGGTCCCCGAGCTGCCCTCCTGTCGCTCCCTGCCCCGCTGTCGGCCGTGGGTGAGGCCCACCCAGGTGTAACCCCTGGAGATCTTCCTGCAGAGGCTCTTCAGGGATTCCCGGAATTCCCTCCTCATGAGGCTGTAGATGACGGGGTTGAGGCAACTGTTGGCGTGCGCCAGGCAGATGGTGAGTGGGTGGATGTAGGCTTGACTGATGTAGTACCCCCTGTTCCAATGGACCAGTTCCAGTTTCACCAACACTCCCCAGCAGGTTATGACATGGTTCGGGAGCCAACAGAGGAAGAAGGAAAGAACCAAAATCAGGATGGACCTGTTGACTTTGGATTGCCTTTTCCGACTGCCGCCATTTATTGTGTGGCGCCGGAGGAAGTTTATTAGCAACAGGTAAGACACGGAGATGATCACCAAGGGAATGACAAAAGACAATGCGATCTTCTGGATGTGCTGGAGAGCCAAGAGGTATTGTCCCTCTGGGAATTTCTGGATGCAGAACTCCTTGTTGTGTATGGCGACCGTCTTGGAATAGATGGCTGGGGTCAAGCTGGCACCGATGGCCATCAGCCAGATGGCAAGGCTGGCCCATTTCGCCCTGCGGGCTGCGCAGGGAGCCCTGCCCGGCCTGGGGGCTCGGACCACCACCCGGTAGCGGCAGACACTCATGGCGGTGAGGAAGAAGACGCTGGCGTAGGCGTTCAGCAAGGTGGCGAAGAGGACCAGCTTGCAGGCTGCGTCGCCAAAGGGCCAGGCGTGGTCGAGGGCCACCTCCGCCGCCCAGAAGGGCAGCGCCAGCACGAACTGGAGGTCGGTGAGGGCCAGGTTGGTGACGAAGACATCGACGGTGCAGCCGTTCGGCCCCCGGATCCCCCGGTTGAGGTACAGGACCAGGGCGTTCCCCACAAGGCCCACGGCGCACACCATGGAGTACATCAGCACGATGGTGACTCGCAACGCCATGTAGATGTCTCCCAAATCGCCAAAGCCATCCAAATCCAGGAACGACGTGCCGTTCACCTCCCAGTAGCTGTCATTTACACCGTGGTCAAGATCCCAGCCACTCATGGTTGAGCCAAGCGAAAGCAACCTTAGGTTGAGAGCAATCAGTCACAGGTTATTATTGCAACAGCCACCGATACCAAAGTCTCTGCTACATTCCACTAAGACCACCCCTCCCCTTGTCCATTCTCCAAGGTGGATATCTCACAGAACCAGACCAAAGGAGGGCAAAGTTGGGGAGTGGTGACTAATATTTATCCCACATCACTAAAGCCCCACCAACGCCTCTACTTTCTCAGGAGACTAAGGAAATTTGACATGTCCACTACAACTCTCACCAACTTTTACAGATGTCCCATAGAAAGCATTCTTTCTGGTTGTATCACAGCTTGGTATGGGCTCCTGCCCTGCCCAAGATCGCAAGGAAATACAAAAGGGTTGTGAACTTGGCCCAATTTATCACACAAACCAGCCTCCCATCCATTGACTCTTGATCAATTATCTTGTTCAATTGGGCCAGTGGGCTGATGGAGTTTAATTTACACAAATGCGAGGTGATGCATTTTGGTCGATCGAACCAGGGCAGGACTTATTCAGGTAATGGTAGGGCGTTGGGGAGAGTTACAGAACAAAGAGATCTCGGGGTACAGGTTCATAGCTCCTTGAAAGTGGAGTCACAGGTGGACAGAGTGGTGAAGAAGGCATTCGGCATGCTTGGTTTCATCGGTCAGAACATTGAATACAGGAGTTGCGACGTCTTGTTGAAGTTGTACAAGACATTGGTAAGGCCATACTTGGAATACTGTGTACAGTTCTGGTCACCCTATTATAGAAAGGATATTATTAAACTAGAAAGAGTGCAGAAGGAATTTACGAGGATGCTACCAGGACTTGATGGTTTGAGTTATAAGGAGAGGCTGGATAGACTGGGACTTTTTTCTCTGGAGTGTAGGAGGCTGAGGGGTGATCTTATAGAGGTCTATAAAATAATGAGGTGCATAGGTCAGATAGATAGTCAATATCTTTTCCCAAAGGTAGGGGAGTCTAAAACTAGAGGGCATAGGTTTAAGGTGAGAGGGGAGAGATACAAAAGGGTCCACAGGGGCAATTTTCTCACACAGAGGGTGGTGAGTGTCTGGAACAAGTTGCCAGACTCTCTGACTCTGTCTACACTTCCCGCTGCCTCGGGAAAAGCAGCCAGCATAATTAAAGACCCCACACACCCTGGACATTCTCCCTTCCACCTTCTTCCATCTTAACATAAGAACATAAGAACATAAGAAATAGGAGCAGGAGTAGGCCATCTAGCCCTTCGAGCCTGCCCCGCCATTCAATAAGATCATGGCTGATCTGTCGTGGCTCAGTTCCACTTTCCCGCCCTCTCCCCATAACCCTCAATCCCTTCTCTTATCAAAAACCCATCAACCCGCTTCTTAAAAATATTTAGCGAGGCAGCCTCCACCACTTCAACGGGCAGAGAATTCCAGAGATTCACCACCCTTTGAGTGAAGAAGTTCCTCCTCAACTCTGTTCTAAACCGCCTCCCCTTTATCTTGAGGCTGTGCCCCCTAGTCCTACTGTCTTTTTTGAGCGGGAAGAGTCTCTCCACCTCTATCCTATCCATCCCATTCATCATCTTATACGTCTCAATGAGATCTCCCCTCATTCTTCTAAACTCTAACGAGTACAAGCCTAGTTTATTCAGCCTCTCCTCATAGCTCAATCCCCTCAACTCCGGTATCAGCCTAGTAAACCTCCTCTGCACTCCCTCCAGGGCCAAAATATCCTTGCGCAGGTGCGGCGCCCAAAACTGCACACAGTACTCCAGCTGCGGCCTCACCAATGCCCTATACAGCTGCAGCAAGACCTCCCTACTTTTATATTCAATCCCCCTCGCTATGAAGGCCAGCATCCCATTCGCCTTCCTGACCACCTGCTGCACCTGCAAGCTGGGTTTTTGCGACTCATGCACAAGGACCCCGAGGTCCCTCTGCACCGTCGCCTGCTGCAGTTTTTCGCCACGTAAGTAATAGTCCTTCCTACCATTCTTCCTACCAAAGTGGACCACCTCACACTTGCCAACATTAAATTCCATTTGCCATTTCCTGGCCCATTCGCCCAGCCTATCTAGATCCTTCTGCAGACTCTCCACACCCTCCGCACAATTTGCCGTTCCCCCAATCTTGGTGTCATCAGCAAATTTCGACACCCTGCACTCGGTTCCCTCCTCCAGATCATCTATATAAATGGTAAATAGCTGAGGCCCCAGCACTGACCCCTGGGGCACCCCACTAGTCACCATCCGCCAATCCGAATAGCACCCATTGACCCCCACTCTCTGCCTCCTATTTGACAACCAATCCTCTATCCACGCTAACACCCTACCCCCAACTCCATGTCCCCTGACCTTCTGCAATAACCTCTTGTGAGGTACCTTGTCAAACGCCTTCTGAAAATCCAGAAAGACCACATCCACCGGCTCTCCTCTATCCACTGCCCTAGACACATCCTCATAGAACTCCAGTAAATTTGTCAGACACGACTTCCCTTTAATGAAACCGTGTTGCGTCCGCCCTATCAAGCAATTCCCTTCAAGATGCCTCGCAATTTCCTGCTTAATGACAGATTCTAACATTTTACCTACCACAGACGTTAAACTAACCGGCCTATAATTCCCCGCCTTTTGCCTGGCACCCTTCTTAAACAATGGCGTAACATTAGCCGTTTTCCAATCTTCCGGCACTTCCCCAGAATCCAGCGACGTCTGGAAAATAACCACCAAGGCATCCACTATCACCTCCGCCATTTCTTTCAGAACCCTCGGATGCATTCCATCCAGTCCTGGGGACTTGTCCACAATCAGCCCCTCCAGTCTGTCGAGCTTGAAGAAGATACAAAAGTCACGTACCGACCGATTCAAAAACAGCTTCTTCCCTGCTGCTGTCAGACTTTTGAATGGACCTACCTCGCATTAAGTTGATCTTTCTCTACACCCTCGCTGTGACTGTAACACTACATTCTGCACCGTCTCCTTTCCTTCTCTATGAAAGGTGTGTTTTATCTGTACAGCGCGCAGGAAACAATACTTTTCACTGTATCCCAATACACATGACAATAATAAATCAGATCAAATCTAATCAAAAGCAAAATCACAGATTGGACTGCCCTTTACCTTGCCGTTGCCTGTGGGATCTTGCTGTGCCAATTTGAGCAGCTGCAGTCACGTCCTTACAGCGAACAGGGGCTGAGAAATTCTTCCGATATTCACAGCGGCACTGCACAAATCCCTTTATGCTTCCTCCTGGCTCTGCGATCGAAGTTACGCGAGGCAAACCCTTGTCGCTAAATTTCTTGATCGACTGGGATCCCCGGAATGCTGCCTGCGTGGTTTTTCTCAGAGCGCGGCGCCCCGTGTTCATCTTTGCTTCATTTTCGCAGAATCTGAAGATCCGGACTTGCTGGTAAACGCATCTGAAAAGCGAGCATGAAAGTGGCTCGCAGAATCTCCTTCTCTCTCTTCCTCTCTCTCTCTCTCTGTCTCAAGTCTGCACTGTGCAAATCCTTTATCCAAATACCGGCGAGTTCTAGGTATCCGGATGGAGAACTGATGCCTCGTAAGTGAAAAATCTACTTCTAAAAGCTGGAGCTTGGGCTACCCTTTACAGGGATGTCCAGAATGGGAGGGAGGTGGGGGAGGTGGAAGATGGGGGATGTATAGTGTGTCCTCGACCCTCTCCCGTACCTCTGCTCAATCACTGATTCAGAAGATTGTTTAGCTACTGTCCAGGGTGCTGTAAAAGGACACAGAGCCCAGGCGATTCAAGCCCCCTTCAGCACCTCACCTCGGCCTCCAGGGTGCTCTGTATGGTAACTATCCAGGGTGCTGAAAAGGACAGCGGGTCCCAAGTAACTCCAGGCTCCCAGGTGACTGTCCAAGGTGCTGAACAGAACAGAGAGTCCAAGGTGTTCCTGGCTCCCAGGTAACTCTGATGTGGAGATGCCAGCATTGGAGGGTAAACACAATAAGAAGCCTCACAACACCAGGTTAAAGTCCAACAGGTTTATTTCAGAGTAAACGCCACAAGCTTTCAGAGCGCTGTTCCTTCGTCAGGTGAGGTAACTGCCCAGGGTGCTGAATAGGACAGAGGGGCTCCCAGGTAACTGTCCAGGGTACTGAACAGGACAGAGGGTCCAAAGTGTACCGGGCTCCCAGGTAACTGTCCAAGGTGCTGAACAGACCGGAGGGTCCAAGGAGTTCCAGTCTCCCAGGTGACTGTCCAAGGTGCTGAACAGAACAGAGGGTCCAAGATGTTCCTGACTTCCAGATAACTGTTCAGGGTGCTGAAAAGGTCACAGGATTACAGATATTCCAGTTGCTTCAGCTTGCCCCCAGGTCACTGTTCAAAGACACAGGGTTAATTGAATTCCACCTTCCTTTAGCTGGCCCCCAAGGTGTCCAAACCACAAGGTTTAAAGTATACTCAAGCCTCCAGTCGCATCTTGCCTTGCGCCCCCACCCGCCCAACAGCAGCCTATCCAAGGACCTGCCCCAAAACAGGATTCCATGTACACAAATCCCCTACCATTGCGTACCGAGCATCCCGATCGTTGCCCAAGGCACTGTCACCACCCAGGTGCATTCAGCTGCTCAAGTACCCTCTCCAGTTGTTCATCCACCCCCCGCCCCACCACCCCCCCCCCAACCCCACAACCACCTCAATCCAGGGGATGGAGGGGATGGTCCACGGTACTGGGATAAACACTTCTCTTAGCTGTCCCGGGTGTTGATGCACTTGGGTGGCCGGAGAGCTCTCTCTGTCCAGTGGCACTGGTCAAAAACGCTAAGGTTGACTGGGTCACCACTTCCTTCTCTGTTGGGGCAAGTCCAGAGCAAGTCCACCACGCTTCGCAAGCCTGGATGAGTGAGAGGGGAGGAAAACCAGAGGGAATCAGCTTGGAAGAACCATCGCCACTCCCAGGGCTGAATAAACCAAACAGCTTTATCCGAGGCAGAGCAACGCCTGGTCATTAACAGAAACTAACTCATAAATTTGGCTGATGAGGTTGCATCCTAATTAGCTCTTGTGTAAAGGTTATAGCAAATTCTGTTTGATTTACAAACCTCAATGAAACCTACCGCCCACAGCCCCCACTATAATACAGATACACGCCACACCCCTCACTGTAACACTCTGATATACCCCACACCCCTCACGGTAACACTCTGATACACCCGTCACTGTAACACTCTGATATACCCCACACCCCTCACTGTAACACTCTGATATACCCCACACCCCTCACTGTAACACTCTGATATATCCCACACCCCTCACTGTAACACTCTGATATACCCCACACCCCTCACTGTAACGCTTTGATATACCCCACACCCCTCACTGTAACGCTCTGATATACCCCACACCCCTCACTGTAACACTCTGATATATCCCACACCCCTCACTGTAACACTCTGATATATCCCACACCCCTCACTGTAACACTCTGATATATCCCACACCCCTCACTGTAACACTCTGATATATCCCACACCCCTCACTGTAACACTCTGATATATCCCACACCCCTCACCGTAACACTCTGATATATCCCACACCCCTCACTGTAACACTGATATACCCCACACCCCTCACTGTAACACTCTGAAATACCCCACACCCCTCACTGTAACACTCTGAAATACCCCACACCCCTCACTGTAACACTCTGATATATCCCACACCCCTCACTGTAACACTCTGATATATCCCACACCCCTCACTGTAACACTCTGATATATCCCACACCCCTCACCGTAACACTCTGATATATCCCACACCCCTCACCGTAACACTCTGATATATCCCACACCCCTCACTGTAACGCTCTGATATACCCCACACCCCTCACTGTAACACTCTGATATATCCCACACCCCTCACTGTAACACTCTGATATACCCCACACCCCTCACTGTAACACTCTGATATATCCCACACCCCTCACTGTAACACTCTGATATACCCCACACCCCTCACTGTAACACTCTGATACACCCCTCACTGTAACGCTCTGATATACCCCACACCCCTCACTGTAACACTCTGATATATCCCACACCCCTCACTGTAACACTCTGATATACCCCACACCCCTCACTGTAACACTGATATACCCCACACCCCTCACTGTAACACTGATATAACCCACACCCCTCACTGTAACACTCTGATATACCCCACACCCCTCACTGTAACACTCTGATATACCCCACACCCCTCACTGTAACACCGATATATCCCACACCCCTCAGTGTAACACTGATATACCCCACACCCCTCAGTGTAACACTGATATATCCCACACCCCTCACTGTAACACTCTGATATATCCCACACCCCTCACTGTAACACTCTGATATACCCCACACCCCTCACTGTAACACTCTGATATATCCCACACCCCTCACTGTAACACTGTGATATACCCCACACCCCTCACTGTAACACTCTGATATATCCATTTTAAGATGAGGGATATGTGTTGATTCTGAAATTCGATATAGTTATGATGACAGAATAAGTACATACGTAGTTTGTGACTTCCAAGAAGAAATAATGCCTTGGAGGAAATGTTTTTTTTTGCCAGTTTATTGCGAAAATTATGCAAATATCTGCAAACTGCACCTGTCAAGTTTTATGGCATGGGACTGTTATCTCGACAGGTCGTCTGGGGCGGATTCTTTACATAAAATAAACTGATTGCACCACAGAACTTCCTTATTACAGAAACATAGACACTAGATGCTGGAAGAGGCCATTCAGCCCTTCCAAACCGTTCTGCCACACATTTTGATCTTGGCTTATCATCGAATTCAATATCTGATTCCACCCTATCGTGTCCCCCCCACTTCTTCCCATATAATAGACTCACAAAAGGAGGCCATTCGGCCCATTGCATCTGTACCGACCAGAATTCCACCCAGGCACAACTGTCACATATTTACCCCGCTACTCCCCCGACACTAAGGGAGCATTTAACACGGCCAATCCACCCTAACCCGCTCATCTTTCAGACTGTGGGAGGAAACCGGAGCACCCGGAGGAAACCCACGCAGACACGGGGAGAATGTGCAGACTCCACACAGACAGTGACCCGAGCTGTCAGTGGGTCAGTGCTGAGGGAGTGCCGCACTGTGGGAGGGTCGGTGCCGAGGGAGCGCCGCACTGTGGGAGGGTCGGTGCCGAGGGAGCGCCGCACTGTGGGGGGGTAGGTGCCGAGGGAGCGCCGCACTGTGGGAGGGTCAGTGCCGAGGGAGCGCCGCACTGTGGGAGGGTCGGTGCTGAGGGAGCGCCGCACTGTGGGAGGGTCGGTGCCGAGGGAGCGCCGCACTGTGGGGGGGTCGGTGCTGAGGGAGCGCCGCACTGTGGGGAGGGTCGGTGCTGAGGGAGCGCCGCACTGTGGGAGGGTGGGTGCCGAGGGAGCGCCGCACTGTGGGAGGGTCGGTGCCGAGGGAGCGCCGCACTGCGGGAGGGTCGGTGCCGAGGGAGCGCCGCACTGCGGGAGGGTCGGTGCCGAGGGAGCGCCGCACTGCGGGAGGGTCGGTGCCGAGGGAGCGCCGCACTGCGGGAGGGTCGGTGCCGAGGGAGC
This sequence comes from Carcharhinus amblyrhynchos, assembly GCF_965287045.1. Taxonomy (NCBI): domain Eukaryota; kingdom Metazoa; phylum Chordata; class Chondrichthyes; order Carcharhiniformes; family Carcharhinidae; genus Carcharhinus; species Carcharhinus amblyrhynchos. The sequence continues at coordinate 18,051 of NW_027651021.1, forward strand.
GCCGCACTGCGGGAGGGTCGGTGCCGAGGGAGCGCTGCACTGTGGGAGGGTCGGTGCCGAGGGAGCACCGCACTGTGGGAGAGTCGGTGCCGAGGGAGCGCCGCACTGTGGGAGGGTCGGTGCTGAGGGAGCGCCGCACTGTGGGAGGGTGGGTGCTGAGGGAGCGCCGCACTGTGGGAGGGTCGGTGCCGAGGGAGCGCCGCACTGTGGGGAGGGTCGGTGCTGAGGGAGCGCCGCACTGTGGGAGGGTCGGTGCCGAGGGATCTCCTCTATGACTCTATGGCTGGTGGGCCGTTTGGCAAATCTTGAAGAGATAAGGGTTGAGTATAAAAAGCAGTTCCTTCCTCGCTACACAGCTGAGGAAGTGAGGCACACACAGATGGCGCAGGGGGGAAATTATTATTGACTTTGGAGTCCGTATTATTACCGAAAGTATTGTCGAAATTGTCCAGGCCGATACTGAGGAGGACTTGAATAGAGAGTCAATATTTGCAGCCCTCTGCTGCGTTTGTTCTAGGATTAGGTCCACTGCAAAACATACTTCCCCCAACCTCGTTTACCCCAGCTCCCCCCCTCCCTCCTTTCGCCTTGCCGGAGACTGACAATCTGTCAGCATCATTTATTGCGGTTTGTGTCAACACTCGGGGAACTGTGGAGCAGATGTGCTGGGGAGGGAGGGAGGGGGGGGAGAGGGGGCTCGGGGGCGTGTGGGGGGAGGGGGCAGGGGGATGACTTCTGCAGCCGGAGTGCCTCTGTCGGGCGGGTGGCGGCTAATCTAGTTCTGAGTGTCAGCCGCTTTTCTGTTAACCTGAGTGTGAGTGTCACAACCAAGGCTTACATTAACACTGCAGTGAAGTTGCTGTGAAAATCCACCCTAACCTACACATCTTTGGACACTAAGGGGACAATTTAGCATGGCCAATCCACCCTAACCTACACATCTTTAGACACTAAGGGACAATTTAGCATGGCCAATCCACCCTAACCTACACATCTTTGGACACTAAGGGACAATTTAGCACGGCCAATCCACCCTAACCTACACATCTTTGGACATCAAGGGGGAATTTAGCATGGCCAATCCACCCTAACCTACACATCTTTGGACATCAAGGGGGAATTTAGCATGGCCAATCCACCCTAACCTACACATCTTTGGACACTAAGGGACAATTTAGCATGGCCAATCCACCCTAATCTGCACATCTTTGGACACTAAGGGACAATTTAGCATGGCCAATCCACCCTAACCTGCACATCTTTGGACATTAAGGGACAATTTAGCATGGCCAATCCATGGAGGGGGGGGACCAGGACAGGTTGTTGGTGATCTGGACACCTAAAAACTTGAAGCTCTCGACCCTTTCTACTTCGTCCCCATTGATGTAGACGGGGCATGTTCTCCTTTACACTTCCTGAAGTCATAGTGGGGTATTTATCCAATTGCCCCTTTTGGTAAAGTTCCCTCCTAGATCACAATGACTTTCCATATCCTCCTCCCCGCTCCGTCCCCCATCCCAGTTCTCCCTGGGTGGATGAAAAATGATCCCATGATCAAGAAATAGGACTTCCTCCCCAAGTGTCCCAGTCAATCTTTGCCCTTCAGCTATCCCCGCTGAAACAGGTGAGGTCTCAGGGTGATCCGGCCTGGAGAGGTCAGCCATGACCAGGAACAGAAACTCAAATCCCACCTTGAGCTGCACTGAGCCCCCCAAAACCAAGTGGGAGCCCCTTCCTCAGGCTCTTTGGACACTCCAGATCATTATATCCTCATCTTCAGCACCAGGGGGCGCTGTGACTGAACTATAGCCTCCTCCTCGCCACTAGGGGGTGCTAGAACATCGAACATAGAACATTACAGCACAGTGCAGGCCCTTCGGCCCCTCGATGTTGTTCCGAGCTATGTCCGAACCCAAGATCAGTCGATCCCACTCCCTATCATTCTGGGGTGCTCCATGTGTCTATCCGATAACTGCTTGAAAGTTCCTAAAGTGTCCGACTCCAGTATCACAGCAGGCAGTGTATTCCACAACCCAACCACTCTCTGAGTAAAGAATCTACCTCGGACATCCCTCCTATATCTCCCACCTTATAGTTATGCTCCCTAGAAACAGCTACATCCACCCAAGGAAATAGTCTCGGCACGTCCACTCTATCAATCCTCCCTCATCATCTTATAAACCTCTATTAAGTCGTCTCTCATCCTCCTCCACTCTGAAGAGAAAAGACCTTTCCTCATTAGGCCTACCCTCCAAACTGGGGTGCTGTGACTCAAATATATCATCCTCCTTGTGCCTAGGGGGCACTGTGACTGCACTATACCCTCCTCATCACCAGGGGGCACAGTGACTGAAATCTATTCTCCTCGCCGCCCCGGGGGGGTGGGGTGCAGGTGGTGCTGCTATCACAGCGATACATCCTCCTCCTCGCCACCAGGGGATGCTGTGACCGGAATACATCCTCCTCGTGTCCACTGTGATGGGCATAAATCCTCCTCCTCACCACCAGGGGACACTGTGACTGGAATATATCCTCCTCATGTCCACGGTGATGGACATATATCCTCCTCCTCACCACCAGGGGATGCTGTGACTGGAATATATCCTCCTCATGTCCACTGTGATGGACATATATCCTCCTCCTCACCACCAGGGGACACTGTGACTGGAATATATCCTCCTCATGTCCACGGTGATGGACATAAATCCTCCTCCTCACCACCAGGGGATGCTGTGACCGGAATATATCCTCCTCATGTCCACGGTGATGGACATATATCCTCCTCCTCACCACCAGGGGACACTGTGACTGGAATATATCCTCCTTGTGTCCACTGTGATGGACATATATCCTCCTCACCACCAGGGGACACTGTGACTGGAATATATCCTCCTTGTGTCCACTATGATGGACATATATCCTCCTCGCCACCAGGGGATGCTGTGACTGGAATATATCCTCCTCATGTCCACTGTGATGGACATATATCCTCCTCCTCACCACCAGGGGACACTGTGACTGGAATATATCCTCCTCATGTCCACTGTGATGGACACATATCCTCCTCCTCGCCACTGGGGGCGCTATGACTGAAATCCCACAGTGCATAAGGAGGCCATTTGGCCCATCAAGTCTGCACCCCTTCTCAGCTCACAGAATTCCTCCAAGAACAAAGAGAATTCCGGCACAGGAACAGGCCCTTCGGCCCCTCCGAGCCTGTACTGACCGTGCTGCCCCCTCCTGTCTGAACTAAAACCCCCTCCCAGGGACCGAAAGGACGCAGAAAACCGGTGGAGAGGCAGATCGTTCGGCCCATCGAGTCACAAGCAAAGAGAGAGAGAAAGGTGTTGTTAGGATTAAATTTTTATTACAGGTTTTATTCCGGAGGGTTCTTCTCGCTTTGTGTTTTTGCGGGCGCGCAGTGGGAGGGTTAAACCGCCGTGTCTGTGATTCCTCGAGGAGATCTGCGGCCGCCAGGTCCGCCACTCGGAACAGAGGATGGGAGACGGTCAGAGATGGTCAACATCCATCTCCATCCCCAGGGAGGAATTCCGAGCCTGACCCTCCAGTGCAGAAGGAGGCCACTCAGCCCCTCAAGGGCTGTACCGTCTCACCGACAGAGCGTCCAACCCCGGCCCAATCTTTCCCCAATGCCCTCTCCACGACCGATCCGCCCCATTCCTGCACATCTCTGCGCGCTGAGGGGCAATCCGGGCACAACGGTTGGCACCGTGGGTTAGCAGTGCTGCCTTCAGGCCTTTTAGCCCATCTGTGCTAGCCCTTGGAAAGAGATGTCCAATTTGCCCCCAGCCTTCCCCCCCCACCTCCACCTCCACTTCTCTTCTCCGCCTCCCCTCAGTATCTCTACAATTCCTCCCCCCACCCCGCCCACCACTTCTTTAGATTATTTATCCAGTTTCTTACCCCCCCAACTTTTGAAAGTTCCTCTTCAACCTGCTCCCAATCAGGCAGCACCTTCCAGATCACAACAACTCAACGCGTTTCCGTCTACATTCTCCCCCTCCCCTCCCCCTCCCCTTCCCCCAGTCAGTCTGTGTCCCTCCATCCAAAACCCCCTCACTCTGTGATCGCGAATGCCTCGATTAAATCTCCCCCCTCTGCTCCGATGGGGAACAATCCCAGTTTCTCTTCCTCCGCACAAAGGGAAGATACGTCCCCCCCCCCCCCCGCAAACCTCCATGGACCTTTACGAGGTGGATGCAGGGGTTTGGGGGGTGGGGGGGGGAGGTACCGAACCCCTCGTCAAGTTTGGCGCTCGGGCTCAGAAAACACGCCAACCGTCGCCTCTTTTGTCCGTCTCCTCTCCGGCGAACGACAATCTACGAGATCGGTTAGTTTGCGTTGAGCGAAACGGCCTCTGGGTCAGTTTTGCTGGTCGCCGCGCAGCGTTAGGAAGGTTTTAAGAAGGTGCGGAGGGGAGACACGGGAGTTCGGTGGGGGGGGGGGGGTTAGAGGAACTGATATGACGGAGGGATGGTCGAGAGGGCACCGCGGGAATGACGCTAGTCCGGGCGGTGGAGGGAGGCTCTCCCTCGGTGGGCGGCGCCTGATAAATTCTCCCCCTCTGGAGGTGGGAGGTGGGGAGGGTTGTGCAGGGGGGGTGCTGCGGGCAGCGGAGGGGGAGGGCACGAGAACGTGGTGGGTGCCAACTGGGCATTGGGGTGTGTCGGGACACCCGTGAATCTCCCACGTTCGACTGACTGAGACCCCAAGCGCGCCAGACGTCTAGACGCTGACAGACTGTCTGGGGGGGACGGGGGGCCGTCAGGTGGGGTTAGAGGCGATAACCGGGGGTGGGGGGGGGTGGGGGGTGGAGGGGGTGGGGGGAGGAAGGTGGGTGTTAAGCAGACAAGCGTTTGAGAGTCTCAAGATGAGGTGGTGACTGGGGTTAGCGTAGGTGAGACTGAGAGAGCGATACGGGGAGGCCATTCGGCCCCTCAAGACTAGGTAACTGGGGTTAGCATAGGTGAGACTGAGAGAGTGATACGGGAGGCCATTCGGCCCCTTGGGCTAGGCGACTGGGTTAGCATAGGTGAGACTGAGAGAGCGATACGGGGAGGCCATTCGGCCCCTCAAGGCTAGGTAACTGGGGTTAGCATAGGTGAGTCTGAGAGAGTGATTGGGGGGAGGCCATTCAGCCCCTTTGAAGCTTTACCCCCCCCCCAAAATGGACAAGACAAAAATCAGTCAGATCCATCCCGCGATAGGGCCGCCTCTCAGAGGTGTGGGGGTGGGGGTGCGTGAGGGGGGAGTAGGGTCACCGTGTCGCCCTCTAGTGGAGATGTGCAGCTCCCCGCTACTCCCCCCACCCCCAACCCCACCCCCACCCACCCAGGCCTGGAGCGTCTGTGACTGAGTGAGGTTGGGAGGGTGGGGAGGAGACTCCGGGATAATTTTGGGGTAGGGTCATTGGGGTTGACAGAGGAGGAGAGGGGGGGGGTCAAATTCTATCAACGAGGCCTGACCAATCGAACGAACACCCAACGGGAGTGTGGGAAATTTGGGGGTGGGGACAGAAGAGGGGAAAATGTGGGCGAGTCCTGTTGGAGGGGCAGGTGGGTGGGGTGGGGGACGGTCTCACAACTGCCCCCTGGTGGTCCTGGAGGGGAGTGGGGGGGGGGGGTGAGACATCTTTCTGGCACCCCACAGAGGGGAGGGGGGGAATGTGGTGGATGGTTATTAGTCGGTGGGGGACGCACGCGCAGGCTGGGGGGGGTGGGGGGGGGCGTTATTAATGGGGTCTCACTCCCTCTTCTGCTTGGGGCAGTTACTCTGGAGGAAGGGCGAAGAACTGGGCGACCAGAGCAGGAGCAGCACGAAGGCGCCGATGATCAGGAGGTTGAGGAGGACGGAGACCGCCGTGACCCCCAGCGTGCCCCCGAAGGAGGGCAGTGGCGTGTTGGCCGACAGCCAGGCGTGGCGATGAGACATGTCCGTGACAATGGCCTCCAGCTGGAAGTGGGTGCCCAGCACGGCGCAGATGTGGAACAGCTGGTGGCTATGACCTGCAAAAACACCAATCAACCGGGTTAGAGAGGGAGAGAGAGACAGAGGCGGGTCCCGTGGCCCAGTTCCTCTTCTAATATGGGCAAAACCTATGTAAACATGTCACACTGCAGTTACACCCTCCTCACCAGTGGTGGCAGCACTGTGCCTTCAAGAAATGACATTTGAATGGACCTACCTCACATTAAGTTGATCTTTCTCTACACCCTAGCTATGACTGTAACACTACATTCTGCACCCTCTCCTTTCCTTCTGTATGAATGGTATGCTTTGTCTGTATATGCGCAACAAACAATATTTTTCACTGTATCCCAATACATGTGACAATAACAAATCAAATCTATGTCCTCTATGAATGGTATGCTTTGTCTGTATAGCGTGCAAGGAACAATACTTTTCACTGTATCTCAGTACATGTGGCAATAATAAATCAAATCTATGTACTCTATGAACGGTATGCTTTGTCCGTCAGGAAAAAGATACAAAGTCTGAGGTCACATACCAACCAACTCGAGAACAGCTTCTTCCCTGCTGCTGTCAGACTGTTGAATGGACCTACCTCGCATTAAGTTGATCTTTCTCTACACCCTCGCTGTGACTGTAACACTACATTCTGCACCCTCTCCTTTCCTTCTCTATGAACGGTATGCTTTGTCTGTATAGCGCGCAAGAAACAATACTTTTCACTGTATCCCAATACAGGTGACAATAATAAATCAGATCAAAGTTTCAATCACATTCCTTTTCAGGATTTTGTCGGTGCCTGATTGTCTGTAACTGGTGTCCTCTGTTACTCAAAGCGAAATAGTAGTAATTTTCAGAGAATTCAATCCCTATAGTGCAGAAGGAGGATATTCGGCCCATCGAGTCTTCATTGATTCCCTGAGAGAGCATCATTTCACCCATTCCAACCCCTAACCCACACATATTTACATTGCTAATCCCCCTAACCTACACATCTTTGGACACTAAGGGACAATTTACCATGGCCAATCCCCCTAATCTACACATCTTTGGACACTAAGGGACAATTTACCATGGCCAATCCCCTAATCTACACATCTTTGGACACTAAGGGACAATTTAGCATGGCTAATCCCACCTAACCTACACATCTTTGGACACAAGGGACAATTTAGCATGGCCAATCCACCCCTAACCTACACATCTTTGGACTGTGGGAGGAAACTGAAGCACCCGGAGGAAACCCACGCAGACACGGGAGAATGTGCAGACTCCACACAGACAGTGACCCAAGCCGGGAATTGAACCAGAGTCCCTGGCGCTGTGAGGCAGCAGGGCTAACCCCACTGTGCTGCCCTACGTCCTTAAGTAAATATTTTTTAGTAAAAGGCCTCCTAGTGTGTCACTTGAATCCCAATCGAAACACATTTATGCTCATCCTAATGCCAAAACCAGGATCTGGAATTAAGAATCTACTGATGACCCATTGTCGTAACAACCCATCTGGTTCCCTTTAGGGAAGGAAATCTGCCGTCCTTACCCCCGGTCTGGCCTACATGTGACAGGAGGAAGTCTCACAACACCAGGTTAAAGTCCAACAGGTTTATTTGGTTGTAAACGCACGAGCTTTTGGAGCGCTACTCCTTCATCAGGTGAGTGAGGAGTTCTGTTCACAAACAGGGCAGAGACAGACACAAACTCAATTTACAAAATAATGGTCGGAATGCGAGACTTTACAGGTAATCAAGTCTTAGAGGTACAGATAATGTGAGTGAAGAGAGGGTTAAGCACAGATGGGTATTGTCTCCAGACAGGACAGTTAGTGAGATATTACAAACCCAGGCAAGTCGTGGGGGTTACAGAGAGTGTGACACATTCTGTAAATTGAGTTTGTGTCTGTATTCGCCCTGTTTGTGAACACAACTCCCCACCACCTGATGAAGGAGCAGTGCTCCGAAAGCTCGTGTTACCAAATAAACCTGTTGAACTCTAACCCGGTGTTGTTAAGACTTCTTACCGTGTTTAACCCAGTCCAACGCCGGCATCTCCACAATCATGACCCCACAGAGCCCACACAGCGACGTAAGAACTCAAGGTCTCGGTTGAATTCTGGATTTTTAAGAAGTTTATTTATGAGTGTGACAAGTGAGGCTGACATTGACACTGCAATGAAGTTAGTGTGGACTTAGCGCCTTCTCGATGGGCCAGAGGTCAAAGGTTGGTGGGACGGCTGACGGTGAAACCATGATGCCGATCTCCGCCCTCTCCTCTGCCAAACCCCCCCACCCCCCCTTGCCCACCGCCACTACCCCACCCCCCCCCCCAATCCCCCATCGCCTCCGTGCCCTCCCACTCACCGATATAGTCAAAGCAGCCGGGAGCCAGGCGTTCTGGGAGGTGGGAGGCAAACAGGAAGCAGGTGAGGAAGGCAAACACCAGGTGGTGGTAGTGAGCGGGCACAGCGTCATTCTGGCTGCAGTCTTCCCCCCAGCAGAGCGTGAGCTGTGGAGAGAGGGGATAGGAGAGAAGGGCTGAGCGGCCACACTGAGCGATGAAGGTGTCCCGTCCCACGAGCCATGCTGTTCTTTGTATTAACGTAGAGCGCTACAGCACAAACAGGCCCTTCGGCCCACAAGTTGCGCCGATCATACCTCCCAGGCCTATCTCTAACCCGTTAAATCCCACGCACTCATCCAGAAGTCTCTTGAAAGACCCCAGCGAGTTCGCCTCCACCACCACCACCAGTTCCACTCTCCCTCTGAGTGAAAAACTTACCCCTGACATCCCCTGTGTACCTGCTCCCCAGCACCTTAAACCTGTGTCCTCTCGTAGCGACCATTTCATCCCTGGGAAATAGCCTCTGAGAATCCACCCTATCTATACCTCTCAACATCTTACACACCTCTATCTGCTTTGTCTGTATAGCGCGCAAGAAACAAGACTTTTCACTGTATCCCAATACCTGTGACAATGATAAATCAAATCTATGTACTCTATGAACGGTCTGCTTTGTAGATGGGGAGCAGTTCCCTTACCCGGAAAAAGAGGGGGATGTTGTCAAAGACAAACGGGTAACTGAAGGCCGTGATACGCAGCGCTTTACTCAGTTTGGGTTGTTCGATCTCCAGGAACCTGTGGATGCATAAAAGCAAATAGACAGCCTGAAGGTAATCACAAACAAAAACAATTCTGGGCACATTGCACTCTCTGTGTGTCAGTGGGAATCTCTCAGAGGGTCGGTGCTGAGGGGAGCGCCGCACTGTGGGAGGGTCGGTGCCGAGGGAGTGCCGCACTGTGGGAGGGTCAGTGCTGATGTCTCTCAGGCTTGGGGCCTGGGTTCGGTATGTCACACAGGCCTAAGACCTAGTTTGGATATGTCTCGTAGGTCTGAAGCCTGGTTTGTGTTTGTCTATTGGGCCTGAGGTCTAGTTTGAGTATATTTCTCAGGCCTGAGGCCTGGTTTGTTTCTGTCTCTCAGGGCTATGGCCTGGTTTGTGTCTGTCATTTACGCCTGAGGCCTGGTTTGGGTATGTCTCTCAGGCCTGGGGCCTAGTTTGGGTATGTCTCTCAGGCCTGGGGCCTAGTTTGGGTACGTCTCTCAGGCCTGGGGCCTAGTTTGGGTATGTCTCTCAGGCCTGGGGCCTAGTTTGGGTATGTCTCTCAGGCCTGAGGCCTAGTTTGGGTACGTCTCTCAGGCCTGGGGCCTAGTTTGGGTATGTCTCTCAGGCCTGGGGCCTAGTTTGGGTATGTCTCTCAGGCCTGAGGCCGAGTTTGGGTATGTCTCTCAGGCCTGAGGCCTAGTTTGGGTACGTCTCTCAGGCCTGGGGCCTAGTTTGGGTATGTCTCTCAGGCCTGGGCCTAGTTTGGGTATGTCTCTCAGGCCTGGAGA
>NW_027651022.1:0-27804 GCF_965287045.1 Carcharhinus amblyrhynchos
TTAGTTTCACTCCGGCGGCGACATGTGAAAGGGTGGTGAGAAAAGAGGCTGGTGAGTTTCCGAGGGAGGGGGTCTGCAACCTCCCATCGATAAACCCCCCCCGCCCCTCCCACTTCCTCATCCCCGGGGAATATTGGGGTGGAGGGATAGAGGGGAAAAAGCCTTTGGGAAGGAGCCCAGCTCCACCCCCCCCCCCCCCGGCCATCCTCCCGCCGATACAATGAATCCAGCCGGGCCGCCGCCGCGATACAATGTCGCCGACAAAATGGTTACTGCGGCCCGGCTGGATACAGAGGCCGGGAGAGAGGGGGGGGGGGGGATTTCCTTCCCCTCTTCACCACCCCCCTCCTCCCCAATACACACCCAAAAGGGGGATCTCACTGGGATTTAACCCCCCCCAAAAAAAACTAAACCCCCCAGTGCTGGGTGAGTGGGGGGGGGGGTGGGGATGGCTGCTCAGCCACACCGGAATTCCCAATCCCTCCTCTCCAGCGTGGGTTGTAATTAGGATCATTCCCTTCTCCCCCCATTCTGCTGTATATTCCCCTCAAAATCCCCACCGTATATTCCTCCTCCTCCCCCCCCCCCAATTCCCTTGTATTTTTTTTCTCCTTCTCCCTCCCCCAGATTCCTGTGTATATTTCTCTCCCCCCCCGCCCCAACAAGATTCCTGTGTATATTTCTCCCCCCCCACAGATTCCTTGTATATTTCTCCTCCACCCCAGATTCCTGTGCTATATTTCTCCTCTGCCCCGCCCAGATTCTCATGTATGTTTCTCCTCCTTCCCCTCAGATTCCTGTGTATGTTTCTCCCCTCCCCCCCAGATTCCCTTGCATATTTCTCCCCCCCCCCAGATTCCCTTGTATATTTCTCCTCCCCCCCACCCCCAGATTCCCTTGTATATTTCACCTCCCCCCCACCCCCAGATTCCCTTGCATATTTCTCCCCCCCCCCAGATTCCTTGTATATTTCTCCTCCTCCCCCCCAGATTCCCTTGTATATTTCTCCTCCCCCCACCCCAGATTCCCTTGTATATTTCTCCTCCCCCCCCACCCCCCAGATTCCCTTGTATATTTCTCCTCCCCCCCCCGAGATTCCTATGTATATTTCTCCTCCCCCCCGCATGATTCCTGTGTATGTTTCTCCCCCCGAATCCCTTGTATATTTCTCCTCCACCATCCCCCCCCCCAGATTCCTGTGTATATTTCTCCTCCTCCTCCTCTCTCTCTCATTCCCCCCCCCCCGCAGATTTCAGTGTACATTTCTCCTCCTCCACAGGTTCCTGTGTATATTCCTAGCCCGCCCACCCTAAGGAACACTGCAGCGGGAGGATTGAACCATGAGTGATTTGATTATGATTGTCACATGTATTGGTATACAGTGAAAAGTGTTTTTTCTTGCACGCTATGTGGACAAAGCATACCATTCATAGAGAAGGAAAGGAGAGAGTGCAGAATGTAGTGTTACAGTCATAGCTAGGGCATAGAGAAAGATCAACTTAATATGAGGTAGGTCCATTCAAAAGTCTGACAGCAGCAGGGAAGAAGCTGTTCTTAAGTCGGTTGGTACATGACCTCAGACTTTTGTATCTTTTTCCCGACGGAAAAAGGTGGAAGAGAGAATGTCCGGGTGCGTGGGGTCCTTAATTATGCTGGCTGCTTTGCCAAGGCAGCGGGAAGTGTAGACAGAGTCAATGGATGGGAGGCTGGTTTGCATGATGGACTGGGCTACATTCACAACCTTTTGTAGTTCCTTGCGGTCTTGGGCAGAGCAGGAGCCCATACCGAGCTGCGATACAACCAGAAAGCAGGCTTTCTATGATGCATGTGTAAAAGTTGGTGAGAATCGTAGCAGACATGCCAAATTTCCTTAGCCTTCTGAGAAAGTAGAGGCGTTGGTGGGCTTTCTTAATTACAGTGTTGGCATGGAGGGATCAGGACAGGTTGTTGGTGATCTGGGCACCCAGAAACCTGAAGCACTTGACTGTGTGAGCTGAGAGGTGGAAAGCAAAGCACTGAGTCTTGAGGACGCTGGGAGGGTAACAGGAGGCGGTGAGCTCCGAGCAAGGCAGAATTAAATATCTCAAGACAGGGTGTTCTCAAGTAGGCCTTTCTCACAACTTGCTGTAGCCCCCCTCCCATCCTGGGGGCTGCACAGTGGTTAAGACTGACCTTACCTTCCCAGGGTAGGCCAAGGTAAACTGAGCAGGACCACATATAGCCCCAGGCCTGTTTGTTAGTTTGTACAATAGACAGTGAGGGATAATCAGGGGAGCCGTTATCCCACAGGGAGGATTTGCTCTGTCCCGGCGCAGTAGTTAGCACTGCTGCCTCACAGCACCAGGGACCCGGGTTCGATTCCCGGCTCGGGTCACTGCCTGTGTGGAGTTTGCACATTCTCCCCGTGTCTGCGTGGGTTTCCTCCGGGTGCCCCGGTTTCCTCCCACAATCCAAAAGAACTCCGGGTTAGGTTGATTGACAATGCTAAATTGTTCCTTTAGTGTCAGGATGTTAGCAGGGTAAATAAGTAGGGATATGGTCCGGTCAGTATTGACTCGACGGGCTGAGTGGCCGCCTCCTGCGCTGGAGGGATTCTATGAATGAATGTGAATGAGGAAAACGTCAGTAATTGCAAAAGGGGAAGGTGGAGAAAGACTTCCGGGTAATAAACTGGGGGGATTTTCCAAATACGTGGGGGTGATTGAGGAAGATGTGGGTTTGGTGAGACGGACCGAGAGGATGCTGATAGATTAGGTGACGCTGCATCTCTTAAACCAGCACTTTATACCTGTTCTGCCAACTGAGGGTAAAATAATAGGGCTTGAGCTCAATAAATCCCCAGGGTCTGGCCGTTTCCCCCTCTTGGGCATTGAAATTGTACATTCAGCCCAGCCCAGTACTCATGCTCCATTCTAACCCCCTCCCATCCCTCTCCATCTATCAACCTGACTCTCTATCTCCCTCTCCAATGTGTTTATCCAGCTTGGAAGGCGATGGTCTAGTGGAATTATCACTAGGCTATTAATCCAGAAACCCAGCTAATGATTTCTGATCGACAAGGGGATTAAGGGTTATGGGGAGAAAGCGGGGAAGTGGAACTGATCCACTGCAGATCAGCCGTGATCTTATTGAATGGCGGGGCAGGCTGGAAGGGCTAGATGGCCTACTCCTGCTCCTATTTCTTATGTTCCTTATGTCCTGGGACCTGGGTTCGAATCTCGCCACGGCAGATGGTGGAATTTGAATTCAATAAAAAAAAATCTGGAAATAAGAATCTACTGATGACCATGAAACCATTGTTGGTGAACCAGATGGGTTTTTCCAAAGTTCCTTGTAGGGAAGGAAATCTGCTGTCCTTACCCGGCCTGGCCTACATGTGACTCCAGAGCCACGGCAATGTGGCTGACCCTCAGCTGCCCCAGGGATGGGCAATAAATGCTGACCCAGCCAGTGGTGCCAATGTCCCACGAATGAATGAAAGAAACAGCTTAAGGTGTTTGTGATAACGAGTTCCACGTTCTCTTTACTTTCTGGCTCAAGAGGTTTCTTCAAGGGGAATTAAGGGTTATGGGGAGAAAGCGGGAAAGTGGAACTGAGCCACTTCAGATCAGCCATGATCTTATTGAATGGCGGGGCAGTCTCGAGGGGCTAGATGGCCTACTCCTGCTCCTATTTCTTATGTTCTGATTTCCCCATTCTGTAGCCTCCTTATTTTGATGGTCTGTAGCTTTGTAGCTGTCCACACACTGCGACACACAGCCTTGTATCGCAGCCGTGCGGAACCTAGTGGAGTCGCACTCCGGTCGTACTCTCCCTCATTCCCGTTCTGATATCGCCTTGCACCTTTCTCCGATGGCCCTGCTTTGCTCCAACGTAGTGAGCACCTCTCAGAATTGTTACAGTGCCGGCCGTTTGGCCCATTGAGTCTGCACCAGCTCTCCAAATGGCCATTCCACCTCCCCACACCACCACCACCCCCCCCCCCCCCCCAACCCCCGCACACTGTTCCTATTGTGAGTGTGTTGGCTGCCAAGTTCAACACAGCGTCTAAAGAAGTGGACGAGAACAGAACCAGTAAGAAATAGCAGAGGTGCTTAATGAATACTTTACCTCGGTATTCACAGTTAAAAAAGATCTGGGTGGTTGTACGTGCAGGCTTGCGGTGGACTGAAAAGGTTGAGTGTGTGGACATTAAGGAAAAGGATGTGTTGGAAGTTTTGAATAGCGTCAAGATAGATAAGTCGCCGGGATCGGATGGGATGTGCCCCAGGTGACTGTGGGAGGCCAGGGAAGAGATTGCAGAACCTCTGGCGATGATCTTTGCGTCGTCGATGGAGATGGGAGAGGTTCCGGAGGGTTGCGAATGTGGTTCCTATATTCCAGAAAGGGAATAGGGATAGCCCAGGAAATTACCGACCAGTGAGTCTAACCTCAGTGGTTGGTAAGTTGGTGGAGAAGATTCTGAGGGACGGGATTTATGAACATTTTAATACGCTCAGTGGTAGTCAGCATGGCTTTGGCAGATCGTGCCTTACGAGCCTGATTGAGTTTTTTTGAAAATGTGACTAAATACATTGACGAAGGAAGAGCGGTGGATGTGGTTTATATGGACTTCAGCAAGGCGTTCGATAAGGTCCCCCATGCAAGATTTTTTGAGAAAGTGAGAGGGCATGGGATCCACGAGTTGTGGATCCAGAACTGGTTTGCCCGCAGAAAGCAGAGAGTGGTTGTAGATGGGTCTTTTCCTGCATGGAGGTCAGTCACCAGTGGAGTGCCCCAGGGATCTGTTCTGGGACCCTTGCTGTTTGTCATTTTCATAAATGACCTAGATGAGGGATGGGTTGGTAAGTTTGCCAACGACACAAAGGTTGGTGGTGTTGTAGATGGTTTGAAGGGGTGTCAGAGTGTGACATAGGTAGGATGCAAGACTGGGCGGAAATGTGGCAGATGGGCTTCAACTCGGATAAATGTGTAGTCCATTTTGGCAGGTCAAATGGGATGAAGGAATACAATATCAAGGGTAAGACTCTTAGCAGTGTAGAGGATCAGAAAGACTTTGGGGTCCGGGTCCATGGGGCTCTCAAATCGGCGTCGCAGGTGGAGGATGTGGTTAAGAAGGTGTATGGTGTACTGGCCTTCATTAATCGAGGGATTGAGTTTAGGAGTCGGGAGATAATGTTGCAGCTTTATAAGACCCTGGTCAGACCCCACTTGGAGTACTGTGCGCAGTTCTGGTCACCTCGTTACAGGAAGGATGTGGAAACTATTGAGAGGGTGCAGAGGAGATTTACAAGGATGTTGCCTGGATTGGGAGGCATGCCTTATGAAGATAGGTTGAGGGAGCGCGGTCTTTTCTCCCTGGAGAGACGAAGGTTGAGAGGCGACCTGATAGAGGTTTATAAAATGTTGAGAGGTATAGATCGGGTGGATTCTCGGAGGCTATTTCCCAGAGCTGAAATGGTCGCTACGAGAGGACACAGGTTTAAGGTGCTGGGGAGTGGGTACAGAGGAGATATCAGGGGTAAGTTTTTCACTCAGAGGGTGGTGAGTGAGTGGAATTGGCTGCTGTCGGTGGTGGTTGAGGCAAATTCGATAGAGTCTTTCAAGAGACTTCAGGATGAGTACGTGGAACTTAGTAGAAGTGAGGGTTATGGGTAAGCCTAGTAGGTAGGGATATCATTAGTGCAACTTGTGGGCCAAAAGGCCTGTTTGTGCTATAGTTTTTCTATGTTTTAAAACTGCAGAAATGTTAGCCAGGATAGAGCACTCTTGCTTCATTGTTTAAGAACCAAAGCACCAGGTTAAAGTCCGACAGGTTTATTTGGTAGCAAAATCCACTAACTTTTGGAGCGCTGCTCCTTCATCAAGAACTTACCTGACAAAGGAGCAGTGCTGCGAAAGCTCGTGATCCCAAATAAACCTGTTGGACTATGACCTGGTTTCGTGAGACTTCTTACTGTGTCTACCCCAGTCCAACACCAGCAACTCCACATCATTCCTAATTGCCCTTGTACTGAGTGGCACTGCTGCTTTACGGTGCCAGGGAATCGGATTCAATTCCTGGCTTAGAACCTTACAGTGCAGAAACAGGCCCTTCGGCCCATCGAGTCTGCACCAACCACAGTCCCGCCCAGGCCCTATCCCAATATCCCTACACATTTACCCACTAAATCCCTCTAACCTACACGTCCCAGGACACTAAGGGACAATTTAGCATGGCCAATCAACCTAACCCGCACATCTTTGGACTGTGGGAGGAAACTGGAGCACCCGGAGGAAACCTACTCAGACACGAGGAGAATGTGCAAACTCCACACAGACAGTGACCCGAGCCGGGAATCGAACCCGGCTCCCTGGAACTCTGAAAGACGTGCTTGTTAGGCGCATTGGCTGTGCTAAATTCACCCGAACAGGCTCCAGAGTGTGGCAATTTTCACAATAACTTCAATCCATATAAGTCTACCTGTGGCACTAATAAATCAACTTAAACTTGCTCAGAATCAACCACATTGTTGTGGATCTGGGGTGGAGGCCAGCAGATTTCCTTCCCTAAAGGACATTACTGAACCAGATGGGTTTTTCAGACAATGGTTTTGTGGTCATTGGATTTTATTGAGTTCAGATTTCACCATCTGCCACGGTGGGATTTGAACGCGGGTCCCCAGTGCGTTACCCTGGATTTCTGGACCGGTGACAGTACCACTGCCTCCCCCAGTTAGTGGCTCGCTCATCAAGAGACTGTGTGACTGTATAAGCTGATCAGAGAGGGGCTGTATGGATTGTGAAGCCGAACATTGTCTAATCTTGTGTCAGATTGTGCAAGGGTTGTGAAGGGAGGGTGATGGAGCAGTAACACCACTGGGCTCGTAATCCAGTGGCACAGGTTCCTGTCCAAAGGATAACAGTGAAACATTGTGGATGCTGGAAGTCTGAAATAACAATAGGAAGTGCTGGAAAACCTCCACATACAGCATTTGTAGAGAGAGACAAGGTTGTTTTAAATCCAGTGTGAATCCTTTTCAAAACTGGTGCGCTGGGGGAATGGGTTCACATTGCACCAGGCAACAGATGGAATTTAAATTTGGCCAATAAATCTGGCGTAATACAATCCCTACAGTGTAAAAAAAAAGGCTATTTGGCCCATCAATTCTGCACCAACTCGCAAGTGCAACATCTTATCCAGGGCTCCTCCCCAGCCCTAGCCCAATAACTCCACACTTTTACCATGGCTAATCAGCTTAACCTAGAATAGAATCATACAATCCCTAAAGAGCTGAAGGAAGCCATTCAGCCCATCGAGCTTGCACTGACCATGATCCCACCCAGGCCCTGTTCACGTAACCCTATGTATTTAACCTGCTGGTCCCCTGATGCTAAGGGGCAATTTAGCACGGCCAATCAACTAACCCACACATCTTTGGGAGGAAGCCGGAGCACCCAGAGGAAACCCACGCAGATACGGGGAGGATGTGCAAACTCCACACAGACAGTCACCCAAGCCGGGACTTGAACCTGGGTCCCTGGTGCTGTGACGCAGCAGTGCTAACCACTGTGCCATCATATCAGTCCAAAAGTTACCACTCCTACGGGACTCGAACCTGGAACCTTTGTCTTGCAATCAACTGGAAGTCCAGCATGCTATCCATTGTGCCACAGTTATCCTACAAAGCCGGTCTCAATCACGGTGACTGAGAAAATTGCCTCCTATTGTCCCTAAAGGACATTGTCACTAATGTCCCTTTAGGGAAGGAAATTTGCCATCCTTACCCTGGCCTACATGTGACTCCAGAGCCACAGCAACGTGGGTGACTCAACTGCCCTCTGAAATGGCTGAATGAGCAATTAGGGATGGTCCTGTCAGTGACACCCAGGTCCTGTGAAAGATAAGAGGCCAGCGACGCAGCGGTTGATTTCTGCGTGGGTTTCCAGGAGAGATTTAAGCCCCAAGCAAGAAATGATGAGCAAAAATGAAAGCGGGCCCTGCAGTTCTGGGGTTCAATTCTTGTCACCGCATTTTTGGGGTGAGTGACAGGGGGCTTGGCGAGGGTGCAGAGGAGATTTACCAGAATTGACACTGTGGAGAGGTACGGCTAGAGAAGCTGCAATTGTTTGCCTTAAAGAAGGGAAAATTAACCGGGGATTTAATAGAGGCAATAAGAATTGTGAAGGGTTTTTAAAACCCGTTTCATTGACAGGAAGATTAAGAGATTTAAAATAACATGAGGGGAGGCAATGGCCTAGTGGTAGTCCAGAGGCCCAGGCTCTGGGGACCCAGGTTCGAATCCCATCACAGCAACTTGTGGAATTTAATTTCAATCTAATAAATCTGGAATTAAAATAAATCTCAGTAACGATTGTCGTAAAGATCTACTTCACTCCTTTCTTTTAGCGAAGGAAATCTGTCGCCCTTACCCAGCCTGGCCTACGTGTGATTCCAGGCCCACAGCCCAACTGCCCTCTGAAATTTAAAGTTTATTTTTGAGTGTCACAAGTCACATTAACACTGCAATGAAGTTGCTGTGAAAATCTCCCAATTGCCACACTCTGGCACCTGTTCGGGTACACTGAGGGAGAATTTAGCACCTAACCAGCACGTCTTTCGGACTGTGGGAGGAAAACCGGAGGAAACCCATGCAGACATGGGGAGGATGTGTGGACCCCACACAGACAGTGACCCAAGCTGGGAATCGAACCCGAGTCCCTGGTGCTGTGAGGGCAGCTGTGGGTCTGTATTCGTTGGAGTTTAGAAGGCTGAGGGGGGATCTTATAGAGACGAATAAGATAATGAAGGGGATGGATAGGGTAGAGGTGGAGAGACTCTTCCCGCTCAGAAAGGACAGTAGGACTAGAGGGCACAGCCTCAAGATAAGGGGGGGCGGTTTAGATCAGAGTTGAGGAGGAACTTCTTCACTCAAAGGGTGGTGAATCTCTGGAATTCTCTGCCCGTTGAAGTGGTGGAGGCTACCTCGTTGAATATATTTAAGTCACGGGTCGATAGGTTTCTGATAGACAAGGAAATTAAGGGTTATGGGGAGAAAGCGGGAAAGTGGAACTGATCCACTTCAGATCAGCCATGATCTTATTGAATGGCGGGGCAGGCTCGAAGGGCTAGATGGCCTACTGCTGCTCCTATTTCTTATGATCTTATGTAGCGGTGCTGACCACCAGCAGTCTAAGGGCAATTAGGGATGGGCAACAAATGTTGGACCTTGCATCCCAATAAAGAATAAAATAATAGGTAAAGGGAGGCTGGGGTGCAGATGAGGAACTCTGTGGTTAGCACTGCTCCCTCACAGAGCCAGGGACCTGGGTTCGACTCCCGGCTTGGGTCACTGTGGAGTCTGCACATTCTCCCCATATCTGTGTGGGTTTCCTCCAGCTGCTCCAGTTTCCTCCCACAGTTCAAAAGATGTGCTGGTTAGGGTGCATTGGCCGTGCTAAATTTTCCCTCAGTGTACCTGAACAGGAGTGTGGCAACTAGGGGGATTTTCACAGTAACTTCATTGCAGTGTTAATGTGTGACACCAGTAAATAAACTTTGTTTTAAGGTGATCGATTTGCTTGTGATGTACAAAACTGTTGGATTGCTGTAGGGAGGGAGAGAGTGTGTTCCTGGAGACGGCCCTGGAGGTACAGTGGGCTGAATGGCTCCCTCTCTGTGCTGCCTTGTATTCTGACCTTGAGCTGACAATTGCTGAGCTGTTGAGTGGGAACAGCGTTGCCTTGTCGAGGCTAAGTGATGCCTAACTAATCTCCGGTGCTGTTTCTGAGGCGGCTGGTGAACAATGTGGACAGGCCCTTCGATAAGAGTGTCGCACAAATGACCTTCCCGACTGGGGTTGGGTTGAACTAATTGAACTTCTTGGGGTGCAGGAGAGTCCGGGGGGGGGAGAAAGGGTCCTCGGCAGAACGGTATTCCCAGGAGAGGAGAGTCTACACAAACACCCTCCCGGGAATTTCGGAGATGAAAGGGGGGGGGGGCGGATTTGATCAAAGTCTTCGCGCTGTGAAGCTGACGGGGTCGAGGGATATTTCCGGAGTTTGGGAATTCTAGGCCGAGGGTGCAGAATCTAAAAGTTTTTTTGAGTTGGGCCTTTTCCCGGAGTGCGATTGGGAACAGGGATAGCCTGGGAGAAGTTTGAAACTCTCCTGCAAATGGTATTTACTGTAGTTTAATTTTTAATCGTGGATTGATAGATTTTGGTTACCGAACGTCCGTCGAGGCGCAGATGGCCTGCAGCAGAACCTTTGCCCGGGAGGTGGACCATCTAGAAGATCTTGCTGTAGATAGGACAGATTACCGCAAACAGGAGGCTTTGACGCAGTGTTAATGTCACTGGATTAGTAAACCAGGCACCCAGGGTGATGAACAGGGAGGCGATGGCCTAGTGGTATTATTACTAGACTGTTAAACTCAGCTAATGTTCTGGGGACCCGGGTTCGAATCCCGCCACACCAGATGGTGGAATTTGAATTCAATAAAAAAAAAATCTGGAATTAAGAACCTACTGATGGCCCATTGTCAGAAAAACCCATCTGGTTCACTCATGTCACTTTAGGGAAGGAAATCTGCCAACTTCACCTGGTCTGGCCTACTTGTGACTCCATGTAGTTGGCCCTCAGGGGTAGGTAATAAATGTTGGCCCAGCCAGCGACGCCCATGAACGAAAACTTTTAAAGGAAAGCATGGTGTTTTGGGTGACTAATTGAGGCTTTCCTCTGCTTCTGATAGGACGTTTGAAGGAGGCCACACCCCCTTTGTGCAGTTGCTCCGGGGGCGGCCATCTTGGGCCTGTTTCTCTCTCAATTGGAATGTCATAGAACCATAGAATGGAACGATAAATCCCTACAGTGCAGAACGAGGCCATTCTGCCCATTGACTACATGGAGTCCATTGAGTAAAGAAGCCAGGGTGTCTTGCAGTTGTACAGGGCCTTGATGAGACCACACCTGGAGTATTGTGTGCAGTTTTGGTCTCCTTGTCTAAGAACATAAGAACATAAGAAATAGGAGCAGGAGTAGGCCATCTGGCCCTTCGAGCCTGCCCCGCCATTCAATAAGATCATGGCTGATCTGTCCTGGCTCAGTTCCACATTCCCGCCCTCTCCCCATAACCCTTAATCCCCTCTCTTATCAAAAACCCATCAACCCGCGTCTTAAAAATATTTAGCGAGGCAGCCTCCACCACTTCAACGGGCAGAGAATTCCAGAGGAAAAAAAAAGAAAGGATAGACTTTCCATCAGTGTTGAGACTGATTCCTGGGGTGGCAGGATTTGATTTAATTTATTATTGTCACATATATTAACATACAGTGAAAAGTATTGTTTCTTGCACGCTATTACAGACCAAGCACACCATTCAAAGGAAACCAGAATGTGGTGTTTCAGTCATAGCTAGGGTGTAGAGAAAGATCTTCTTAATGTGAGGTAGGTCCATTCAAAAGTCTGACAGCAGCGGGGGAGAAGCTGTTCTTGAGTCAGTTGGTACGTGACCTCAGACTTTTGTATCTCCTTCCCAACGGAAGAAGGTGGGAGAGAGAATGTCCGGGGGTGCGTGGGGGCCTTGATTATGCCGGCTATTTTTCCGAGGCAGTGGGAAGTGTAGACGGAGTCAGTGGACGGGAGGCTGGTTTGCGTGATGGATTGGGCTATGTTTGCGAGCCTTTGTAGTTTTTTGTGGTCTTGGGCAGAGCAGGAGCCCAGACCAAGCTGTGATATGACCAGAAAGGATGCAAATTGGTGAGCGTACGTGTATATCCTGTTTAGGTTGTGGCAAGCTAGTGCATTATGGGATTGCAGAATCCATGTTGGTGGCTCAGGGTCAGTTGCTGAAGTTAAGTAAATGGCGGCTGAGAGTTTTTAAATTGCCTCCAACACGTGAACTGATTACCCTGTGAAAAAGTGTTGTGCTGTTATTAAGACGTTAGAATCTGGAGTGCCCAGTCCAAGAGTGTGGTGGAGGCAGATTCAGTCATGGCTTTTAAAAAAGAATTCGTTTGTTACCAGCAGAGGAAAGATTTGCCCTACGTGGAGGTGAAGATGAGCGCGTGGGGATTAACCCAATTGCTCTCGCAGTGGGCCCAGCACAGGCTCACTGGGCCGAAGGGCCTCAAACCACACTGTAATCATCCAATGACTTGATATTTCCCCAGAATGAGAGCCAGGTTATCCCAGTGGGAATTGGGAAGTGCTTTCTCACAAAGATGGGCAAATACCTGGAATTCCCAATGAATTAGGTGGTTTCGGTGTTCAATCCAACAGATTGTTCTTGGGTCTGAATATCAAAAGCAATGGAACTTAGTGATCAACTATGGTCAAAGGCAGAACGGCCTTGTGGGGCTGAATGGCCTCTCCATTGTGTCAATGGCAGTACATCATAATCTTTTTCTTGTCCCTTTCTTTTGATTTATTATTGTCACGTGTTAATATACAGTGAAAAGTATTGTTTCATGCATGCTCTACAGACAACGCATGCCGTTCATAGAGAAGGAAAGGAGAGAGTGCAGAGTGTAGTGTTACAGTCATACCTAGGGTGTAGAGAAAGATCAACTTAATGCGAGGTAGGTCCTTTCAAAAGTCTGACAGCAGCAGGGAAGAAGCTGTTCTTGAGTCGGTTGGTATGTGACCTCAGACTTTTATATCTTTTTTCCGGTGGGAGAGAGAATGTCCGGGGTGTGTGGGGTCCCTAATTATGCCGGCTGCTTTTCCGATGCAGCGGGAAGTGTAGACAGAGTCAATGGATGGGAGGCTGGTTTGTGCGATGGACTGGGCTACATTCATGACCTTTTGTAGTTTCTTGTGGTCTTGGGCAGAGCAGGATCCCATACCAAGCTGTGATACAACCAGAAAGAATGCTTTCTATGGTGCATCTGTAAAAGTTGGTGAGAGTTGTAGCTGAGATGCCAAATTTCCTTAGTCTTCTGAGAAAGTAGAGGCATTGGTGGGCTTTCAGCAGAGAGGGGACTGGGACAGTGTGTTGGTGATCTGGACACCTAAAAACCTGAAGCTCTCGACCATTTCTACTTTATCTTGGAACAGTGAAAGGACTTTCAGTGTGAGAAAAGCTCCAACTCTCCTCCCACAGCACTGACTATCTACATACTGGAGAGCAAAGAAAATTACAGCCCTTTGGCCCTGCACCGACCATGCTGCCCGACTGAACTAAAACCCCCTACCCCTCTGGGGATCGTACCCCTCCATTCCCATCCCATTCATGTCCTCATCGCTATCCACAAATCCACCAACCTTTGTGTCGTCCGCAAATTTACTAATCAAAGCAGTTACATTTTCCTCCAAATCATTTCTATCTATTACAAACAGCAAAGGTCCCAGCACTGATCCCTGAGGAACACCACTAGTCACAGCCCTCCATTCAGAAACACACCCCTCCACTGCTACCCTCTGTCTTCTGTGACTGAGCCAGTTTTGTATCCTTCTTGCCAGCTCACCTCTGATCCCATCCAGCTGCACCAGTCTGCCATGAGGGACCTTGCCAAAGGCCTTACTGAAGTCCATATAAACAACATCCACTGCCCTACCCTCATCAATCATCTTCGTCACTTCCTCAAAAAACTCAGTCAAGTTAGTGAAACACGACCTCCCCTTCACAAAACTATGCTGCCTCTCACTAATATGCCCATTTATTTCCAAGTGGGAGTAAGTCCTATCTCGAAGAATCCTCTCCAATAATTTCCCTACCACTGATGTAAGGCTCACCGGCCTGTAATTACCTGGATTATTCTAGCTACCCTTCTTAAACAAAGGAACAACATTGGCTGTTCTCCAATCCTCTGGGACCTCCCCTGTAGCCAGTGAGGATACAAAAATTTCTCTCAAGGCCCCAGCAGTTTCCTCCCTCAGTATTCTGGGGGATATCCCATCAGGCCCTGGGGACTTGACAACATTTCTCAAGAACCTCAATACTTCCTCCTTTTTGATCTCAACGTGATGCAAACTATCTGCACATCCTTTCCCAGACTCATCATCCAACAAGCCCTTCTCTTTGGTGAACACTGACACAAAATACTCATTTAATACCTCGCCCATTTCCTCTGGCTCCCTGCATAGATTCCCTCCCCTGTCCTTGAGTGGGCCAACCCTTTCCCTGGCTACTCTCTTGCTCTTTATATATGTATAAGAAGCCTTAGGATTTTCCTTTAATCCTGCTGGCCAATGCTTTTTTATGACCCCCTTTAGCCCTCCTTACTCCTTGCTTAAGTTTCTTTCTACTTTCCTCATATTCCACACTTGCTTCCCAGCTTTGACAGGAATAGGGCCTGGGTGGGATTGTGATTGGTGCAGACTCGATGGACCGAATGGCTTCCTTCCGCCCTGTAGGGATTCTGTGAGATAGGTGGGCAGATTTTGGCAAGGTGCAAAAGTTTTTTCCCTTTGACTAGGCTCACAATATCTCTCGTTATCCAAGGTTCCCAAAACTTGCCATACTTTATCCTTACAGGAATGTGCCAGTCCTGAATCCTTATCAGCATATACTTGAAAGCCTCCCATGCGCCAGATGTTGATTTGCCCTCAAACATCTGCCCCCAATCTCCGTCCTTCAGTTCCTGCCTAATGTTGTAATTAGCTTTCCCCCAATTTAGCATCTTCACCTAAGGATTACACTTATCTTTATCCATCACTGAACTGTGATCACTATTCCCGAACTGCTCCCCAAATGAAATGTCAACTGTATGGCTGGGCTCATTCCCCAATACCAGGTCCAGTACAGCCCCTTCCTTAGTTGGACTACCTACATACTGTTTCAAGAAACCCTCCTGGACGCTCCTTACAAACTCTGCCTCACCCACGTCCCCAGCACTAAGCGAGTCCCAGCCAGTATAGGGGAAGTTAAAATCTCCCACCACAACAACCCTGGTTACTTTTGCACCTTGCCAAAATCTGCCCACCTATCTCACAGAATCCCTACAGGGTGGAAGGAAGGAAGCCATTTGGCCCATTGAGTCTGCACCGATCACAATCCCACCCAGGCCCTATTCCTGTAATCCCATATATTCACCCTCCTAATGTAACATGGCCAACTCACACATCTTTGGAGTGTGGGAGGAAACCGGAGCACCCGGAGGAAACCCACACAGACATGGGAAGAAGGTGCAGACCCCACACAGTGATCCGAGGCCGGAATCGAATCCGGATCCCTGGCGCTGTGAGGCAGCAGTGCCCACCACCATGCCACATACCTATCCCCCTCTGGCTGTTGGCGGCCTGTAGTAAACCCCTAACATTGTGACTACACCCTTCCTATTCCGGCGCACTGCCCGTATTGTGGAGGTTAGTAGTGTACAGTGCCAGGGCTGTATGGACCCCCTGACGGGGTGTTCACAGGAGCAACACACCCTCCGGACACAGTGTCAGCCTGGAATACTGAGTGGAGCTCTGGAACTTGCTGAGATTGGTTCAAATCCCACACCTTCCACTCGGGTGGGAGTGTAACGGCTGGCTTTACACACACTATCCATTACTCCAAGTGCCACTCTCTATTAGCCCCTGAGCCTCATCCAATTTTCCCCACTAATGACTTGCGTCATGATTGCTGCAGGCAGGAGGAGGTCTTTGATGGCTGATTCCCTTCACCGCCTCGAGTCCAAATCCTCTTGTTCCCCTCAGCAATTTCCACAATCCCCTTCGGGTGCATTTTTTTAAAAAATCCTCCCGCATTTTGTGTGTCTCAGTCTCTACCTGTCAGAGAAGTATATATTACTGACTGGTGAGCCTCAGATCCCCCTCTCTCTTGCGTGCTCTCTCTCGGTCTCCCCCACACTCCTCCTCCTCCTCTCTCTCTCTCTCTCTCTTTCTCTCTCTCTCTCTCTCTCTCTCTCTCTCTCAGTCTCTGCCTCTCAGGGAAGTATATATTACTGACTGGTGTGTCTCAGATTCCCCCCTCTATCTTGCACATTCCCTTTGGTCTCCCCCTCTCTTTCAGTCTCCCCCACACGCCCCTTCTCTCTCTCTTTCTCTCTCTCTCTCTTTCTCGGTCTCTCCCAGTGTCACCCTCTCTCTGGGAGATTATCTGCACTGTTGGATCTCTCTTGGGAACATTTCTGTACACTGACTGGTGTCTCTGTCCCCTTTCTCTCTCAGGAGGATATCTGTAAACTAATTTTCTCTCAGGCCCTCTATCTCGAAAGGAGATATCTGTATACTGCTGTCTGTCTCTCTCTCTCTCAGGGAGATATCTGTTCAGTGACTGGTGTTGCTCTGTCCTCTCTCTCTCTCAGGGAGATATCTGTACACTGGTGTTTCTCAATCCCTCTCTTCCCCCCGCGCTTGCTCTCTCTCTCTCAGGGCGATAACTGTACACCAAACTGGTGTCTCTCCAATCCCTCTCCCTTGGTTTCAGTTTCCTGGGATCTGTGCCATTTCCCGTTACGTCTCTTGTGTACCAATTGAATTTTGACTCTTTCCTGGGGGTGTCCGCTCTCTGCTCAGTCACCATTCCCTATTCAGCTGACTGACCTCTGTCTCAATGTTAAAGATTCGAGTACGGTCCAACCCTTACCAGAGTCTCGGAATACAAATTCCAGCTCGGCAAACTGTAGGGAAGGGAGTCCCACATTCCATCAGCTTGTATCCGAGTGTGGATAACCAAGCAGACAGTTTCCAAAGGCAATGAATTGGAATGAGCTTCCTGGGCTCGTAGTGTTCACTGGAGTGGGAAACGCAAGGCAGAGGGGTTCACTCAGACTCTTCTTAACACTGGGGTACAGTACTGGTGGGGACAGGTCTGTCACTGTATAACACTGGGGTACAGTACTGGTGGGGACGGGTCTGTCGCTGTATAACACTGGGGTACAGTACTGGTGGGGACAGGTCTGTCACTGTATAACACTGGGGTACAGTACTGGTGGGGACGGGTCTGTCGCTGTATAACACTGGGGTACAGTACTGGCGGGGACGGGTCTGTCACTGTATAACACTGGGGTACAGTACTGGTGGGGACAGGTCTGTCTCTGTATAACACTGGGGTACAGTACTGGCGGGGACGGGTCTGTCTCTGTATAACACTGGGGTACAGTACTGGTGGGGACGGGTCTGTCTCTGTATAACACTGGGGTACAGTACTGGTGGGGACGGGTCTGTCACTGTATAACACTGGGGTACAGTACTGGCGGGGACGGGTCTGTCTCTGTATAACACTGGGGTACAGTACTGGTGGGGACGGGTCTGTCTCTGTATAACACTGGGGTACAGTACTGGTGGGGACGGGTCTGTCTCTGTATAACACTGGGGTACAGTACTGGTGGGGATGGGTCTGTCACTGTATAACACTGGGGTACAGTACTGGTGGGGACGGGTCTGTCTCTGTATAACACTGGGGTACAGTACTGGTGGGGACGGGTCTGTCTCTGTATAACAAGGGGTGGGGGTGGAGGGGAGTTAAGAACATAAGAAATAGGAGCAGGACTAGGCCATCTAGCCCTTCAAGCCTGCCCCGCCATTCAATAAGATCATGGCTGATCTGTTGTGGCTCAGTTCCACTTTCCCACCCTCTCCCCATAACCCTTAATCCCCTCGCTTATCAAAAACAGTCTTAAATATATTTAGCGAGGCAGCCTCCACCACTTCAACGGGCAGAGAATTCCAGAGATTCACCACCCTTTGAGTGAAGAAGTTCCTCCTCAACTCCGTTCTAAACTGCCCCCCCTTTATCTTGAGGCTGTGCCCCCTAGTCCTACTGTCCTTTCTGAGCGGGAAGAGTCTCTCCACCTCTATCCTATCCATCCCATTCATCATCTTATACGTCTCAATGAGATCTCCCCTTATTCTTCTAAACTCTAATGAGTACAAGCCTAGTTTATTCAGCCTCTCCTCATAGCTCAAGCCCCTCAACTCCGGTATCAGCCTAGTAAACCTCCTCTGCACTCCCTCCAAGGCCAAAATATCCTTGCATAAGTATGGCGACCAAAACTGCACACAGTACTCCAGCTGTGGCCTCACCAATGCCCTATACAGCTGCAGCAAGACCTCCCTACTTTTATATTCAATCCCCCTTGCTATGAAGGCCAGCATCCCATTCGCCTTCCTGACCACCTGCTGCACCTGCAAGCTGGGTTTTTGCGACTCATGCACAAGGACCCCGAGGTCCCTCTGCACCGTCGCCTGCTGCAGTTTTTCGCCACGTAAGTAATAGTCCTTCCTACCATTCTTCCTACCAAAGTGGACCACCTCACACTTGCCAACATTAAATTCCATTTGCCAGTTCCTGGCCCATTCGCCCAGCCTATCTAGATCCTTCTGCAGACTCTCCACACCCTGTTGAACATTATTTTGAGTTACTGTCGTGTTATTTGAACTGGAATGGACTGATTTTTCTAACGCCCATTCAGAACTTCTCAAGGCAACGTTTCGAACGTGGCTGGTGTGGGAAACGTGGGCTACATGTTTCACTCAGTTCAGATTGTTACCGTTCAGGTGAAGACAAGTTAGGTGTGGCTGCTAAACTTGTCCAAACTTTTTGAGATTGAGGAATTGCGTCTTTTGATTGACAAATTGTAACCAGGTTGAAGAGGGGAGGGCAAGAGAAACCAGTTTGACATCAGTTTTAGAAATCTATCGTTGGATCCAGAGATACTGAGCGTTTAAACAAGTGTGAGCTGTAGGAACAGTGTCGGCAGGTTTGTGAAGGTCAAACTAAGTCGTGTCCTGCTGATCAGGGCCTTGTTCAGGAGCTCAGTGGAACGTGGTGTCACCAAACGTGGTCCAAATCTTCTTTGTCTCTGGATTTCTGGGTGTTTTTGCACAGGAGGTTTGGAGTGTGAGTGAAAGGATATAGAACAGGAGGTAAGCCTGTGACACAGCCCGTGCTGCCATTGCTCAGGAGGCTAAGTGGCGATGGAGGAAATGCATTCTGGGATGTTTCCCGTGATGTCTCCTGGGAGTCTGTTCCTGGGGCTGGGATTGGTCAGGGTTCTCAGTGAGTTGATGAAGGGGGCAGGAGAGGCCCACATTTTTTTGTGGGGGGGGGGGTGGGGTGGTGACGGGAGGGCGGCCAAGAGATATTGAGGGAGTGGACAAAATGGTGGCAAATCGAGCCCTATGTCAAGGGGAGGTATGAGATCACCCGCCTCACAGCCAGGAAAATTGGATTTGAGCATTGTAAATGATTTATTATTGTCTCACGTATTAACATACAGTATTGTTTCTTGCGCACTATACAGGCAAAGCATACCGTTCACAGAGAAGGAAAGGAGAGGGTGCAGAATGTAGTGTTACAGTCGTAGCTAGGGTGTAGAGAAAGATCAACTTAGTGGGAGGTAGGGTCTATTCAAAAGTCTGACAGCAGCAGGGAAGAAGCTGTTCTTGAGTCGGTTGGTACGTGATCTCAATCTTTTGTATCTTTTTCCCGACGGAAGAAGGTGGAAGGGAGAATGTCCGGGGGTGCGTGGGGGGGTCCGTAATTATGCTGGCTGCTTTGCCGAGGCAGTGGGAAGTGTAGACAGAGTCAATGGATGGGAGGCTGGTGTGCGTGATGGATTGGGCTACATTCACAACCCTTTGTACTTTCTCCAGCCAGTAAAGTGGGACTAAAAGCAATAAGAGGCTCCCAAAATGTTGACTTTTATCTGAAAACCAGTGTGGGGGAGAAATTAATGCTTCAGTTATACAGAACTCGAGTTAGACCCCAACTGGACGCAACTGTCTGCTGTTCTGGGCAGTGCTCCTTGGCGAGGGATGATGATGGGGGTGGGGGGGGCTCTAAAATGAGCCAGCTCAGTTCGAGGGCAGTTAGGGATGGGTAATAAATGCTGGCCCAGCCAGTGATGCCTGCAAAAAAAAAAAAAATGCTGAGGGTTAAAGGGCAGGTTGCACAACTTGGCTTAAATTCCTTGGACGTGGATGGCACAGTGGGTTAGCACGGCTGCCTCACAGCGCCAGGGACCCGGGTTCAATTCCCGCCTTGGCTCACTGTCTATGTGGAGTTTGCACATTCTCCCTGTGTCTGCGTGGGTTTCCTCCCACACGCCATAGTATCATAGAACCCTACAGTACAGAAAGAGGCCATTCGGCCCATCGAGTCTGCACTGAACACAATCCCACCCAGGCCCTACCCCCATATCCCATACCCACTAATCCCTCTAACCTACACATCCCTGGACACTAAGGGACAATTTCTTAGCATTTCCAATCAACCTAACCCGCACATCTTTGGACTGTGGGAGGAAACCGGAGCACCCAGAGGAAACCCACGCAGACACGGGGAGAATGTGCAAACTCCACACAGACAGTGACCTGAGCCGGGAATCGAACCCAGGACCCTGGGGCTGTGAAGCAGCAGTGCTAATCCACTGTGCTAATCCGTGCTACCCGTGTGTTAGGTGCTAAATTGGCCATTAGCATCCAAAGACGTGCAGGTTAGGTGGATCAGCCATGCTAAATTATTCCATAGTGTCCAAAAGGTTAGGCGGATTGGCTGTGGTAAAGGTGCAGGGTTACGAGGAAGCGGGTGGAGGGGTAAGATGCGCTTTCAAGGAGCCAGTGCAGACTTGATGGGCCGAACGGCCTCCCCTGCGCTGTGAGCGTTCTGTGAAAAAGTCTCAGTGAAATATTTAACCCGATGTAACAGGAGGAAAGGATATCCTGAGCGGGAAAAAAATGAGAACTGGGCAGTTTCAAAGTGTAACCAGGAAGTTTGTTCAATCGAAGGTTCACAGAAATTAGTACAAAGGAGAGAGAGAGAGATCGGAGGGGGTGGAATGTGTGGATATATCTAACAGGAAAGGACTGACAAGCTGGGCCATTCTCCTGAATGTCCAGGGGTGACTTAAGGCCCTTTAAAATTCAGAAACTTTTCACAAGAGTGGGCACGGAGAGAGTTTCCCCTCGAGGGGGTGGGCAAAACCGGAGTGATCACTAATAAATCCCATTGGGAATCCAGAGAAACTCCAAAAGAGTGGTGAGAATGTGGACCTCGCTCCCACTGGAAATGAATTGTGTTGATAGGGAGTTACTGTGATAGGTGAGGGAGCAGGGGGTGACGGCGATGGGCGAGGGAGCAGGGGGTGACGGCGATGGGCGAGGGAGCAGGGGGTGACGGCGATGGGCGAGGGAGCAGGGGGTGACGGCGATGGGCGAGGGAGCAGGGGGTGACGGCGATGGGCGAGGGAGCAGGGGGTGACGGCGATGGGCGAGGGAGCAGGGGGTGACGGCGATGGGCGAGGGAGCAGGGGGTGACGGCGATGGGCGAGGGAGCAGGGGGTGACGGCGATAGATTTTAGATGAGAAAAGCTGGGGGGGGGGAAGGGGGGCAGAAACTGGGGACACTAGCATAGACTGGTTGGACCGAATGGCCTGTATGTTCTGTGCATTTGGGTAGACTGGGTTTGTACTCGTTGGAGTTTAGAAGGATGAGGGGGGGATCTTATAGAGACGTATAAGATAATGAAGGGGATGGATAGGATAGAGGTAGAGAGATTCTTCCTGCTCAGAAAGGACAGCAGGACTAGAGGGCACAGCCTCAAGATAAAGGGGGGGGCGGTTTAGAACGGAGTTGAGGAGGAACTTCTTCACTCAAAGGGTGGCGAATCTCTGGAATTCTCTGCCCATTGATGTTGTGGAGGTTGCCTCACTAAATATATTTAAGTCACGGGTAGATACGTTTCTGACAGACAGGGGAATTAAGGGTTATGGGGAGAAAGCAGGAAAGTGGAACTGATCCACTTCAGATCAGCCATGATCTTATTGAATGGCGGGGCAGGCTCGAAGGGCTAGATGGCCGACTCCTCCTTTTCTAATCCAAATATGGAAAGGCTAGGGCGATACTCTGCATTGAGAAGATCCCTTCCGGGTCACGGTTTCCAAGGGTTTTTGGGAGGAGGAAGGTGGAGTGTACCATTCCCCAGTGCCACCCCCACCATTATAACCATCCTGTCTCTCTCTCCAGGAAGGCTGTGAGCCACAGGGATGGATATGTTGGCTGGAGTGTGGGGGAGGTGGGGTGGCGGAGTGAACTCATGAACCCCCAGGAATACTCTGGCAACCTCACCCGGAAGCCTGTCTGAGGGAGTAGGCCGGATTGTCACTCGGAGTGAGTTTTGCGTTCTCGACACGCTCTCTCTGTGGCTAAAGATCTTTCTCCTCAACTTTCTGATTTCTTACCTTAAGGGTCGGTCGCAAGATTGTGGCAAGTGATTTACCCTCTCGCTCCTCCTGTGGGCCCTTGGGAATCAAGGCTCTGAAGTGGGCCCTGTGGCCTGTGGTGTTCACGTTATCCCCTCTTCTAGACCACGTCCCGTCTAAGCCTCGGAGAACCCCAACTTGCCTCCACCACACCTATCGAGCAGATGGTGGAGGCGGTGGTACAGGACTAGTCATCCGAAGACCCGGATAATGTTCTGGGGAGCCGGGTTCCAATCCCGCCACAGCAGGCGGTAAGAATTTGAATTCAGTAAAAAAAAATCTGGGATTAAGAATCCACTGATCGTGAAACAAAGTTGTGGGAAAAACCCATCCGGCTCACTATTGCCCCTTTAGGGAAGGAAATCTGCCGTCCTTACCCGGTCTGGCCTACGTCGGACTCCGGAGCCACAGCAACGTGGTTGACTCTTGACTGTCCTCTGAAATGGTCGAGTGAGCCACTGAGTTCAAGGGCAATTAGGAGGGGCAATAAATGCTGGCCCACGATTGGCCCGTTCACATCCCTGGGGGGGGGGGGGGGGGGGGGTGGAGTCACTTTTTGCGTTACATTTCTCCTCGTTCAATTGCCACAAATCATAGAATCCCGATTGGGGGGGGCCATTTGGCCCATCGAATCTGCACCAATTCTTCGACAGAGCATCTTACCCACCCCCCCCCCCAACCCCCGCATTTACCCCACTAATACCTCCTAATCTACACATTAAGACACTAAGGAATAATTTATCTAGGCCAATCCACCTAACCCACACGTCTTTCGGACTGTGGGGGGAAACTGGAGCACCCGGAGGAAACCCACGCAGACATGGGGAGAATGTGCTGATTCCGCACAGACCCTAGTGGGAATTGAACCTGAGTCCCCGGCGCTGTGAGGTAGCAGTGCTAATCACTGTGCTGTCTCTAAAGCGGGCGTCCTCTGCTTCTTGACTCTTGCATCAGTGAGAACAGTTTCTCCCTCCCTGCCCTGTCCTGGGGCCACCTGATCTCGGACGCCACCGTAAACATCGCGATAAAGCAGCCGTTGAATCAGATCCTGGGCATGGCGGCGCAGTGGTTAGCTCTGCTTCCTCACAGTGCCAGGGACCCAGGTTCCATTCCCTGACTGTGTGTTAAGCGTCGGCTGTGTCAAGTAGAAACTTAAGCAAGGAGTAAGGAGGGCTGAAAGGGGTCACGAGAAATAATTGGCCAGCAGGATTAAGGAAAATCCCAAAGGTTTTGATACATATATAAAGAGCAAGAGAGTAGCCAGGGAGAGGGTTGGCCCACTCGAGGACAAGAGAGGGAATCTGTGTGTGGAGCCAGAGAAAATGGATGAGGTATTAAATGAGTACTTTACGTCAATATTCACCAAAGAGAAGGATTTGGTGGATGACGAGGCTGGGGAAGGGTGTGTAGATAGTTGGCGTCATGTTGAGATCGAAAAGGAAGTGGTATTGAGGTTCTTGAGAAACATTAAAGTAGACAAGTCCCCGGGGCCTGATGGGATATCCCCCAGAATACTGAGCGAGGCAAGAGAGGAAACTGCTGGGGTCTTGAGACAAATCTTTGTATCCTCACTGGCTACAGGGGAGGTCCCAGAGGATTGGAGAATAGCCAATGTTGTTCCTTTGTTTAAGAAGGGTAATTACAGGCCGGTGAGCCTTACGTCAGTGGTAGGGAAATTATTGGAGGGGATTCCTCAAGACAGGATTTATTCCCACTTGGAAAAAAGTGGACCTATTAGTGAGAGGCATCATGGTTTGGTGAAGGGGAGGTCGTGTCTGATGAACTTGATTGAGTTTTTTGAGGAAGTG
The DNA here is from genome assembly GCF_965287045.1 of Carcharhinus amblyrhynchos. Classification (NCBI taxonomy): domain Eukaryota; kingdom Metazoa; phylum Chordata; class Chondrichthyes; order Carcharhiniformes; family Carcharhinidae; genus Carcharhinus; species Carcharhinus amblyrhynchos. Next base: position 23,943 of record NW_027651022.1, read on the forward strand.
ACGAAGATGATTGATGAGGGTAGGGCAGTGAATGTTGTCTACGTGGACTTCATTAAGGCCTTTGGCAAGGTCCCTCATGGCAGACTGGTGCAGAAGGTGAAGTTGGATGGGATCAGAGGTGAGTTGGCGAGGTGGATACAGAACTGGCTCGGTCATAGAAGTGATGTGGAGATCTGTCGTTGGACTGGGGTAAACACAGTAAGAAGTCTCACAACACCAGGTTATTTGGTAATAAACACCACCTAGCTTTCTGTAACTGGTTTGATTACTAAGTTTGCGGACGACTCAAAGGATTTGTGGATAGCGATGAGGAACGTCAGAGAATACAAGATAGAGAGACTTGGACGGAGAGATGGCAGATGGAGTTTAATCCAGACACATGTGAGGTAATGCATTTTAGAAGTTCTAGTACAGATAGGAAATATACAGTAAACGGCAGAACCCTTAGGAGTATTGATAGGCAGAAGGACCTGGGTGTACGGTACACAGGTCACTGAAAGTAGCCATGCAGGTGGAGAAGGTAGTCAAGAAGGCCTACGGCAATGCTTGCCTTCATTGGTTGGGGCATTGAGTTTAAAACTTTATAGAACCTTAGGCCGCACTTGGAATATAGTGTTCAATTCTGGTCGCCACACTAACTGAAGGATGTGGAGGCTTTGGAGAGGGTACAGAAAAGATTTACCAGGATGTTGCCTGGTATGGAGGGCATTAGCTCTGAGGAGAGGTTAGAGAAACTTGGTTTGTTCTCACTGGAGGTTGAAGGGAGACCTGATAGAAGTCTGCAGGATTATGAGGGGCATGGACAGAGTGGATAGTCAGAAGCTTTTTCCCAGGGTGGATGAGTCACTTACCAGGGGGCACAGGCTTAACCTGCGAGGGGCAAAGTTTAAAGGAGATGTATGAGACAGATTTTTTACACAGAGGGTGGTGGATGCCTGAAACTCGTTGCCGGGGGAGGTAGTGGAAGCGGATACGATAGTGAGTTTCAAGGGGCGTTTGGACAAATACATAAATAGGATGGGAATGGAGGGATATGGTGCCCGGAAGGGCAGGGGGTTTTAGTTCAGTGGGGCAGCATGGTCAGTGCAGGTTTGGAGGGCCGAAGGGCCTGTTCCTGTGCCGGAATTTTGTCTGTCGCAGTATTTGAGGAAGAGTTGGGGAATCCCTCAACCGACCAACCATAAAGATCCAGATTACCCGATCCCTGTTGAAATGCTGCCGCGAATGAACCAACTCCTGTGGTTCGGATGACCCCTGACCTGGGAGGACATTTGTCAGTTGGCACTTTGCTTAGCAACCTGTGACCCCCAAACATCACCCCCCCCACCCCCCCCAACCACCACACAGTGGGTGGAGACACAGAGAGAAATCTTCATTTCCTCCCCCAGGCGTGGCGCAAGGCTGAGATTGGCCTCTGGATCCTCCTGCCCTGTGGGCCTCAGTAAGAGAGCAGCCTGCCGCCATTGATTTGTGGAGCGGGCACTGCCCGCCCTTGTCGAATTGTCTTGTGGGCGCAGCCCATCCTTGTCGAATTGCCGAACGGACGCCACCTGCCCTTGTCAAATTGCCGAGCAGGGGGCGCCGCCCATCCTAGTCGATTTGCCGAGTGGGTGCTGCCCATCTTGTTGAATTGCCGAACGGACGCCGCCCACCCTAGTCGAATTGCCGAACGGACGCCGCCCGCCCTAGTCGAATTGCCGAACGGACGCCGCCCGCCCTAGTCGAATTGCCGAACGGACGCCGCCCGCCCTAGTCGAATTGCCGAACGGACGCCGCCCGCCCTAGTCGAATTGCCGTACGGGCGCCGCGCCGCCCTAGTCGAATTGCCGTACGGGCGCCGCGCCGCCCTAGTCGAATTGCCGTACGGGCGCCGCCCGCCCTAGTCGAATTGCCGTACGGGCGCCGCCCGCCCTAGTCGAATTGCCGTACGGGCGCCGCCCGCCCTAGTCGAATTGCCGTACGGGCGCCGCCCGCCCTAGTCGAATTGCCGTACGGGCGCCGCCCGCCCTAGTCGAATTGCCGTACGGGCGCCGCCCGCCCTAGTCGAATTGCCGAGCGGGCGCCGCCCGCCCTAGTCGAATTGCCGAGCGGGCGCCGCCCGCCCTAGTCGAATTGCCGAGCGGGCGCCGCCCGCCCTAGTCGAATTGCCGAGCGGGCGCCGCCCGCCCTAGTCGAATTGCCGAGCGGGCGCCGCCCGCCCTAGTCGAATTGCCGAGCGGGCGCCGCCCGCCCTAGTCGAATTGCCGAGCGGGCGCCGCCCGCCCTAGTCGAATTGCCGAGCGGGCGCCGCCCGCCCTAGTCGAATTGCCGAGCGGGCGCCGCCCGCCCTAGTCGAATTGCCGAGCGGGCGCCGCCCGCCCTAGTCGAATTGCCAAGCAGGGGCGCCGCCTCACCTTGTCGAATTGCCGTTGCTGTGAGCCCCCGGGGCGGCATGTTGCTGTGAGTGGACACTGTCGGAGTGACGGTCTGGGCTCGGCGCGGGGGTGGTGGGGGGGGTGGGGTGGGCGAGCTGCCTCACACACTGAGTCACCAGCTGGAGCGGCGCCAACTCAGCCGCTCCCTAAATTCCCATCACAGGAAAAGGGCGAGGACGCTCCTCACTCGGACGTGATTCCAGCCGGCAGTCGCCATAGCAACGAGCAGTGCTGGAACCAGAGGGATTGGCGGGAAGGTCGGTGAGTGCCGGAGCCTCTGATCGTCAACCTCCTCCTCTCTGATGCCTCAGGGAAGGCCCAGGCTTGAAGGTCCTACCTCACCCCTCGTGTTCCCTCCCCCATATACCACCCTCGCCCCTCTCCAGGGATCCTTACCTATCCCCCAGACCCTCACAGAGGTCAGATACAAGCTACCCCCACCCCCAGCCCCAACATTCATCCAACAACAATGTGCATTTATGTAGCACCTTTCATACACAACACCCCTCCCCCCAAGCTGCTTCGCTGAGGCTTTAACAAGTGACAGCGAGCCACGTGAGGGGTATTAGGGCAGGGGTCTGGATGCTTGGTCCGAGGTCGATCTTAAGGGAGGAGACGGGGGTGGAGGTTTAGAGAAGTTATTTCAAAGATCAGGCCTTCAGCTGCTGAGAACACGTCCCTCGCTGCATCGGTGATTTTTAAACCAGCAATCCTCTCGGTATTGGAATACAGATAACCGCCGAGGGTCGTGGGACTGGAGGAGGTGACAGAAATAGGGAGGGGAGGGATTGGGAAGCAAGGACACGAAATATAAGATTTGAGGCATTGTCGAAACGGGAGCCAGTTTAGCGACGGTGAGGTAGAAGGAGAGTGGGACGCGGGGAATTAAACACGGAGTGATGAGGAATGAGGCTTACCGCCAAGTGAGCCCAACTGTTTTATTCATTTGTGGGACATGTGTGTCACTGGCTGGGCCAGCATTTACTGCCCGTCCCTAGTTGCCCTTCAGAAGTTGGTGGTGAGCTGCCTTCTTGAATCACCGCAGTCTCCATGTGGTGTAGGTACAGCCACAGTGCTGTTAGGGAAGGAACGGCAATCTTTCTAAGTCGGGATGATGAATGGTTTGGAGGGGGACGTGCGGGGGGTTGTTCCCGTGTATCTGCTGCCTTCGTCCTTCTAGATGGAAGTTTGGGAGGTGCCTTCTAAGGATCTTCAGTGAATTGCTGTGGAGCATCTTGTAGATGGTACACACTGCAGCTACTGACAAAGCATACCGTTCATAGAGAAGGAAATGAGAGAGCGCAGAATGTAGTGTTACAGTCATAGCGAGGGTATAGAGAAAGGTCAACTTAATATGAGCTCCATCCATTCAAAAGTCTGATAGCAGCAGGGAAGAAGCTGTTCTTGAGTTGGTTGGTACCTCAGACTTTTGTATCTTTTTCCTGACG
>NW_027651023.1:0-27755 GCF_965287045.1 Carcharhinus amblyrhynchos
GGAGGTTACAGAGATAGGGAGGGGGTGTAGGGGGGGGGGCCGGAGAGAGGTTTTCAGAGATAGGAGGGGGGTGTAGGGGGAGCTGGAGGAGGTTACAGAGATAGGAGGGGGTGTAGGGGGGAGCTGGAGGAGGTTACAGAGATAGGGAGGGGGGTGTAGGGGGGGCTGGAGGAGGTTACAGAGATAGGGAGGGGGTGTCGGGGGTGCTGGAGAAGGTTACAGAGATAGGGAGGGGGTGTAGGGGGGTGCTGGAGGAGGTTACAGAGATAGGGAGGGGGTGTGGGGGGGGCTGGAGGGGGTTACAGAGATAGGGAGGGGGTGTAGGGGGGGGCTGGAGGGGGTTACAGAGATAGGGAGGGGGTGTAGGGGGGGACTGGAGGAGGTTACAGAGATAGGGAGGGGGGAGGGGGGGGGCTGGAGGGGGTTACAGAGATAGGGAGGGGGTGTAGGGGGGTGCTGGAGGAGGTTACAGAGATAGGGGAGGGGGTGTAGGGGAGCTGGAGGAGGTTACAGAGATAGGGAGGGGTGTAAGGGGACTGGAGGGGGTTACAGAGATAGGGAGGGGGTGTAGGGGGACTGGAGGGGGTTACAGAGATAGGGAGGGGGTGTAGGGGGGAGCTGGAGGGGGTTACAGAGATAGGGAGGGGGTGTAGGGGGGGCTGGAGGAGGTTACAGAGATAGGGAGGGGTGTGTAGGGGGAATGGAGGGGGTTACAGAGGATAGGGAGGGGGTGTAGGGGGGAGCTGGAGGGGGTTACAGAGATGGGGAGATCCAGGATTGCGATTGGACATCAGTCTGTCCTTGTATGTCGGTGTCTGTGTTTGTCTGGTGGGGGAACTTGAAGGTGGTGCCTCCCCCCTCCCCCCTGTCCTTCAGAGAGGGAGGAAGATAAGAGGAAACTTTGAAAATAATAGTGAATCATAGAACCCCTATAGTGCAGAAGGAGGCCATTTGGCCCATGAGTCCGCACTGACCACAATCCCACCCAGGCCCTATCCCTGCTTAGTTACCCCACGAATCCCTCTAAACTATCACATCTTTGGGACACTGAGGGAGAATTTAGCACGGCCAATCCACCCTAACCAGCACATCTTTCAGATTGTGGGAGGAAACCGGAGCACCCGGAGGAAACCCACGCAGACACGGGGAGAATGTGCAAACTCCGCACAGAACAGTGACCCAAGGCCAGGTAATCGAACCCAGGTCCCTGGCACCGTGAGACAGCAGCGCTAACCCACTGTGTCACCGTGCCCCCGGGAATCGAACCCGGGTCCCTGGCGCCGTGAGACAGCAGCGCTAACCCACTGTGTCACCGTGCTGCCGGGGAATCGAACCCGGGTCCCTGGCGCCGTGAGACAGCGGCGCTAACCCACTGTGTCACCGTGCTGCCGGGGAATCGAACCCGGGTCCCTGGCGCCGTGAGACAGCAGCGCTAACCCACTGTGTCACCGTGCTGCCGGGGAATCGAACCCGGGTCCCTGGCGCTGTGAGACAGCAGCGCTAACCCACTGTGTCACCGTGCCCCCGGGGAATCGAACCCGGGTCCCTGGCGCCGTGAGACAGCAGCGCTAACCCACTGTGTCACCGTGCCCCCGGGGAATCGAACCCGGGTCCCTGGCGCTGTGAGACAGCAGTGCTAACCCACTGTGTCCACCGTGCTGCCGGGGAATCGAACCCGGGTCCCTGGCGCTGTGAGACAGCAGCGCTAACCCACTGTGTCACCGTGCTGCCGGGGAATCGAACCCGGGTCCCTGGCGCTGTGAGGCAGCAGCGCTAACCCACTGTGTCACCGTGCTGCCGGGGAATCGAACCCGGGTCCCTGGCGCCGTGAGACAGCGGCGCTAACCCACTGTGTCACCGTGCCCCCGGGGAATCGAACCGGGTCCCTGGCGCCGTGAGACAGCGGTGCTAACCCACTGTGTCACCGTGCCCCCCGGGGAATCGAACCCGGGTCCCTGGCGCTGTGAGACAGCGGCGCTAACCCACTGTGTCACCGTGCTGCCGGGGAATCGAACCCGGGTCCCTGGCGCTGTGAGACAGCAGCGCTAACCCACTGTGTCACCTCAATATAGCACAGGGCGCTGAAGGAACAGACTGATGTTGGAATGATGGAAATGGAGAGCGAGGCCCATCTGTGTGACCATCAAGGTGAGCTCACAAAAGAGGCAGCAGGCCCAGCAGAGCGACAGACAAGGATGGCTCGAGAGGTCAGGGGAGAGTCTTACCCAAACACTCCTCCACTGTTCGGAAGAATGGGTTCCTGGCGTCCGATGGAAGTTGAAGCATTGGTTCACTGCGTGTCTGGCACTCATCCTCTGCCGATCCCCTGTCACGGTGCCCGGCCAATTCTAAAATTCACAAATGAACCTATTGAGGAGGGTCAACGCTGAGGGAGCGCCGCACTGTGTGGGGAGGGTCGGTGCTGAGGGAGTGCCGCACTGTGTGGGGAGGGTCGGTGCTGAGGGAGCGCCGCACTGTGTGTGTGTGGGGAGGGTCGGTGCTGAGGGAGCGCCGCACTGTGTGTGGGGAGGGTCGGTGCCAAGGGAGCGCCGCACTGTGTGTGTGGGGAGGGTCGGTGCTGAGGGAGCGCCGCACTGTGTGTGTGGGGAGGGTCGGTGCTGAGGGAGCGCCGCACTGTGTGGGGAGGGTCGGTGCTGAGGGAGCGCCGCACTGTGTGGGGAGGGTCGGTGCCAAGGGAGCGCCGCACTGTGTGTGTGGGGAGGGTCGGTGCTGAGGGAGCGCCGCACTGTGTGTGTGGGGAGGGTCGGTGCTGAGGGAGCGCCGCACTGTGTGGGGAGGGTCGGTGCTGAGGGAGCGCCGCACTGTGTGTGGGGAGGGTCGGTGCTGAGGGAGCGCCGCACTGTGTGTGTGTGGGGAGGGTTGGTGCTGAGGGAGCGCCGCACTGTGTGTGTGGGGAGGGTCGGTGCTGAGGGAGCGCCGCACTGTGGGGGGAGGGTCGGTGCTGAGGGAGCGCCGCACGTTTGGGAGGGTCAGTGCTGAGAGAGCGCAGCACTGTGGGAAAGGCGCTCATGTTCATCCATGCCGTTTCCTACTCTCACCTCATTTCATTTCCCCCAATCCCTCCCCAATTTATCCCTTCCCCTCATTTTCCCTTCCCCCATTTAACACTACCCCCCCATTTACCCTACTTACTCTCCCTCCCCCTATTTATCACTCCACTGCCACATTTACGCCACACACTACCTCCCCACATTTTTACCCCCCCTCCACAATTTACCCACCTCCCCCACACATTACGTACCACATTACCCCCTCCCACCACATTTATCCTCCCCATTATCCCCCCTCCCCCCACATTCACCCTCCACATTTATCCCCCTCCCCCCACATTCACCCTCCACATTTATCCCCCTCCCCCCACATTTATCCCCTCCCCCCACATTTATCCCCCCTCCCCCCACATTTACCCCCCCACATTATCCCCCCTCCCCCCACATTTACCCCCCACATTTACCCCCCTCCCCCACATTTACCCCCCCCCACATTTACCCCCTCCCTCCACATTTACCACCCCTACATTTACCCCCCCACATTTACTCCCCCTCCCCCCACATTTACTCCCCCTCCATCCTCTCTCCCCCCCGCATTTACCCCCCATCCTCTCTCCCCCCCCCCACATTTACCCCCCCATCTCCTCTCCCCCCCCCACATTTACCCCCCCATCCTCTCTCCCCCCCCCACATTTACCCCCCCCACATTTCCCCCCCATCCTCTCTTCCCCCCCATCCTCTCTTTCCCCCCCCCATCCTCTCCCCCCCATCCTCTCTTCCCCCCCCCCAATCCTCTCTTTCCCCCCCCCCCAATCCTCTCTTTCCCCCCCCCCCATCCTCTCTTTTCCCCCCCCCCCCATCCTCTCTTTTCCCCCCCCCCCCATCCTCTCTTTCCCCCCCCCCCCCATCCTCTCTTTTCCCCCCCCCCCCATCCTCTCTTTTCCCCCCCCCCCATCCTCTCTTTTCCCCCCCCCCCCATCCTCTCTTTCCCCCCCCCCCCCATCCTCTCTTTTTCCCCCCCCCCCCATCCTCTCTTTTCCCCCCCCCCCACATTTACTCCCCCTCCATCCTCTCTTCCCCCCCCCCCATTTACCCCCCTTCCATCCTCTCTCCCCCCACCTGGTTGTAGCACCCTGGCTCTGATGGGTTCCATGTAGCCCAGTTGGGTCACCCCCAGTTGGGCCATCTCTGCCTCCCATTGCCCTGCCAGAGGGTCATTGACCTCCAGTCCCGCTCCGCCCACACATCCACCCTGGCAACCCAGCACCGCCCACACATCACCCTGGCAACCCTTGTGCCCTCACCACCGGGGTCCACAGCCAGCTTCACCAATCAGAAAGTCGTTGGCGGGGGGCGGTGGCCTCCCTGAGTGACAACTCACTTCACCAATCAGGAGGAGGGAATGGCCGGCCGTTACCGTGGAGACCACGAAGAACACCCACCCTTCGTGATTGACAGTCAGCTTCACCAATCATGTGGCGGGATGTGGGCGGGACCCTCATGGTGGTCCAATCAGCAGGGACACGTCGAACAATGGGGGCGCGAGGGTGAGTGACAGCACGAACTCATCAGGATGAAGAGAGTGGGAGGCCAAAGAGGAGAGGGCGGGATTTGTATGGGGGCGGGCTTTATGATTGACAGACAGCGACCTCCGCCAATCATGATGAGGGCGGCGCGACGACAAACCAATCGTAAGCGAGGGAGGCGGGGATTCGGTCTGACGGACAGGGATGTGGACCATTCATGATCCAGGAGAGAGTGTGGCGGCTGAGGACGGGAATCACAGCCTGACGGCGGCTGTGCCGGCCAATCAAGTTTCGCCTCGATGAGGCTGCCCACCAATCGGCTGGAGGGATGGCCTCCGACGTAATGGGAAGGCCCTGCTGACCAATCAAGAGTGAGGTGAGGCGGGGATTGCGGGCTGATGGACAGTGCGGCTAACCAATGGGCATCGAGAGGGGGCTGGTTCGGGGAGGACGGCGGCCATCCTGCCTCCCCCTTTTATTATTCGCGGTGTGAGGCCCAAACAGGAAAGAGGACGAGGAGGCGAAGGCTGGAGTTGAAGCCGAGGAGAAAAGGAAAGGTCAGCTTCTCTCTCTGTTATATTTTGAAGGTTCTCCCTCCCTCTAGCTGTCGCCTTTAGGTGAGCTGACTGTGGAAGCGGCTGTCTCCCCTCCTCAGAGATGGAGCCGGAATGTTCCATTTCACCCCCCCCCCACCTCAAACGTCTCCCCCGTCAAACAAATCGCCTCGCCCACCTGTGACGACAAAGTCCCGCCCATCTGACCACTCCCCCGCACAGCTTTTTGACGTAGCTGATGGACCCGCCCCCCCGCGTAGACCCCGCCCTCCACTTGCCTTGGCTGCGACGCCCTGGTTCCGTCCCCACACTAACCACGCCCATTGCCTGTAGCCCCGCCCCTACATGACATTGTGACGTTCTTCCTGGCCCCGCCCCTAAGTAGGACTAACCTGGCCCCACGCCCACTCTGGCCCCTCCCCCCCGCCCCTACTCTGGCCCCTCCCCCCCGCTCCCACTCTGGCCCCTCCCCCCCGCTCCCACTCTGGCCCCTCCCCCCCGCTCCCACTCTGGCCCCTCCCCCCGCTCCCACTCTGGCCCCTCCCCCGCTCCCACTCTGCCCCTCCCCCCGCTCCCCACTCTGGCCCCTCCCCCCCGCTCCCACTCTGGCCCCTCCCCCCCGCTCCCACTCTGGCCCCTCCCCCCCGCTCCCACTCTGGCCCCTCCCCCCCGCTCCCACTCTGGCCCCTCCCCCCCCGCTCCCACTCTGGCCCCTCCCCCCCCGCTCCCACTCCGGCCCTCCCCCCCCCGCTCCCACTCCGGCCCCTCCCCCCCGCTCCCACTCCGGCCCCTCCCCCCCGCTCCCACTCCGGCCCCTCCCCCGCTCCCACTCTGGCCCCTCCCCCCGCTCCCACTCTGGCCCCTCCCCCCCGCTCCCACTCTGGCCCCTCCCCCCCGCTCCCACTCTGGCCCCTCCCCCCCGCTCCCACTCTGGCCCCTCCCCCCCGCTCCCACTCTGGCCCCTCCCCCCCGCTCCCACTCTGGCCCCTCCCCCCCGCTCCCACTCTGGCCCCTCCCCCCCGCTCCCACTCTGGCCCCTCCCCCCCGCTCCCACTCTGGCCCCTCCCCCCGCTCCCACTCTGGCCCCTCCCCCCCGCTCCCACTCTGGCCCCTCCCCCCCGCTCCCACTCTGGCCCCTCCCCCCGCTCCCACTCTGGCCCCTCCCCCCCCGCTCCCACTCTGGCCCCTCCCCCCCGCTCCCACTCTGGCCCCTCCCCCCCGCTCCCACTCTGGCCCCTCCCCCCCGCTCCCACTCTGGCCCCTCCCCCCCCCGCTCCCACTCTGGCCCCTCCCCCCCGCTCCCACTCCGGCCCCTCCCCCCCCGCTCCCACTCCGGCCCCTCCCCCCCCCGCTCCCACTCCGGCCCCTCCCCCCCCGCTCCCACTCTGGCCCCTCCCCCCCGCTCCCACTCTGGCCCCTCCCCCCGCTCCCACTCTGGCCCCTCCCCCCCGCTCCCACTCTGGCCCCTCCCCCCCGCTCCCACTCTGGCCCCTCCCCCCCGCTCCCACTCTGGGCCCCTCCCCCCCGCTCCCACTCTGGCCCCTCCCCCCGCTCCCACTCTGGCCCCTCCCCCGCTCCACTCTGGCCCCTCCCCCCGCTCCCACTCTGGCCCCTCCCCTCCCCCTGGCCCCTCCCCCTCTGTCCCCTCCCCCTCTGTCCCCTCCCCCTCTGTCCCCTCCCCCTCTGTCCCCTCCCCCTCTGTCCCCTCCCCCTCTCCCTCTCCCTCTGTCCCCCCTCCCCCTCCGTCCCCTCCCCTCCCCCCTCCGTCCCTTCCTCCCCTCCCCCTCCGTCCCTTCCCCCCCTCCCCCCTCCGTCCCTTCCCCCCCTCCCCCCTCCGTCCCCTCCCCCCCTCCCCCCTCCGTCCCCTCCCCTCCCCCTCCCCTCCGTCCCCCTTCCCCTCCCCCTCCGTCCCCTCCCCCTCCGTCCCCTCCCCCTCCGTCCCCTCCCTCCCCATCCCCCCTCCCCCTCCGTCCCTTCCCCTCCCCCCTCCCCCCTCCCCCCTCCCCCTCCGTCCCCTCCCCCTCCGTCCCTCCCCCTCCGTCCCCTCCCCCTCCGTCCCCTCCCCTCCCCTTCCCCTCCGTCCCCTCCCCTCCCCTTCCCCTCCGTCCCCCCCCTCCCCTCCCCTCCCCGCTCCCCCTCCGTCCCCCCCGTCCCCCCCTCCCCTCTGTCCCCTCCCCCTCTGTCCCCTCCCCCTCCGTCCCCTTCCCCTCCGTCCCCTCCCCTTCCCCTCCGTCCCCTCCCCTCCCCTCCCCTCCCCCTCCGTCCCCTCCCTCCCCTCCCCTTCCCCTCCGTCCCCCCCTCCCCCTCCCCTCCCCCGCTCCCCCTCCGCCCCCCATCCCCCCTCCCCCTCCATTCCCCTCCCCCCTCCCCCTCCGTCCCCTCCCCCTCCCCCTTCCCCTCCGTCCCCTCCCCCTCCGTCCCCTCCCCTCCCCTTCCCCTCCGTCCCCTCCCTCCCCTCCCCCTCCGTCCCCTCCCCCTCCCCCTCCGTCCCCTCCCCCTCTGTCCCCTTCCCCTCCCGTCCCCTCCCCTTCCCCTCCGTCCCCTCCCCTCCCCTCCCCCTCCGTCCCCTCCCCTCCCCTCCCCCTCCGTCCCTCCCCTCCCCTTCCCCTCCGTCCCCCCCTCCCCCTCCCCCTCCCCTCCCCCGCTCCCCCTCCGCCCCCCATCCCCCCTCCCCCTCCATTCCCCTCCCCCCTCCCCCTCCGTCCCCTCCCCCTCCCCGTCCGTCCCTCCCCCTCCCCCTCCCCCTCCGTCCCCTCCCCCTCTGTCCCCTCCCCCTCCCCCTCTGTCCCCTCCCCCTCTGTCCCCTCCCCCTCTGTCCCCTCCCCCTCTGTTCCCTCCCCCTCCCCCTCTGTTCCCTCCCCCTCCCCTTCTGTCCCCTCCCCTTCTGTCCCCTCCCCTTCTGTCCCCTCCCCTTCTGTCCCCTCCCCCTCTGTCCCCTCCCCCTCTGTCCCCTCCCCCTCTGTCCCCTCCCCCTCTCCCTCTCCCTCTGTCCCCCCTCCCCCTCCGTCCCCTCCCCTCCCCCCTCCGTCCTTCCTCCCCTCCCCCCTCCGTCCCTTCCCCCCCTCCCCCCCTCCGTCCCCTCCCCCCCCTCCCCCCTCCGTCCCCTCCCCTCCCCCTCCCCCTCCGTCCCCCCTTCCCCTCCCCCTCCGTCCCCTCCCCCTCCGTCCCCTCCCCTCCCCATCCCCCTCCCCCTCCGTCCCTTCCCCTCCCCCCTCCCCCCTCCCCCTCCGTCCCCTCCCCCTCCGTCCCCTCCCCCTCCGTCCCCTCCCCTCCGTCCCCTCCCCTCCCCTTCCCCTCCGTCCCCTCCCCTCCCCTTCCCCTCCGTCCCCCCCCCTCCCCTCCCCTCCCCGCTCCCCCTCCGTCCCCCCCCGTCCCCCCCCTCCCCCTCCCCCTCCCCTCTGTCCCCTCCCCCTCCGTCCCCTTCCCCTCCGTCCCCTCCCCTTCCCCTCCGTCCCCTCCCCTCCCCTCCGTCCCCTCCCCTCCCTCCCCTCCCCCTCCGTCCCCTCCCCTCCCCTTCCCCTCCGTCCCCCCCTCCCCCTCCCCCTCCCCGCTCCCCCTCCGCCCCCCCATCCCCCCTCCCCCTCCATTCCCCTCCCCCCTCCCCCTCCGTCCCCTCCCCCTCCCCCTTCCCCCTCCGTCCCCTCCCCCTCCGTCCCCTCCCCTCCCCTTCCCCTCCGTCCCCTCCCTCCCCTTCCCTCCGTCCCCCCCCGTCCCCCCCCTCCCCCTCCCCCTCCCCCTCCGTCCCCTCCCCCTCCCCCTCCGTCCCCTCCCCCTCTGTCCCCTTCCCCTCCGTCCCTCCCCTTCCCCTCCGTCCCCTCCCCTCCCCTCCCCCTCCGTCCCCTCCCCTCCCCTCCCCCTCCGTCCCCTCCCCTCCCCTTCCCCTCCGTCCCCCCCTCCCCCTCCCCCTCCCCTCCCCCGCTCCCCCTCCGCCCCCCATCCCCCCTCCCCCTCCATTCCCCTCCCCCTCCCCCTCCGTCCCCTCCCCCTCCCCGTCCGTCCCCTCCCCCTCCGTCCCCTCCCCCTCCCCTCCCCCTCCGTCCCCTCCCCCTCTGTCCCTCCCCCTCCCCCTCCGTCCCGCCCCCTCCCCCTCTGTCCCGTCCCCTCCCCCTCTGTCCCCTCCCCCTCTGTCCCCTCCCCCTCTCCCTCTGGCCCCATTCCCCGCTCTGCCTCTGGCCCCATCCACTGCTCCGGCCCCTCCACCCACTCTCTCCTTATGGCCCCCCACTCCCACTCGCTCTACCGTTCCACCCTCACATTCTGTCCTGAGGAAGCGCCGCACTGTGGGAGGGTCAGCGCCAGAGGAAGCGCCGCGCCGTGGGAGGGTTGGAGCGCCAGAGGAAGCGCCGCACCATGGGAGTGTCAGAGGAAGCGCCGCACCATGGGAGTGTCAGAGGAAGCGCCGCACCATGGGAGTGTCAGAGGAAGCGCCGCACCATGGGAGTGTCAGAGGAAGCGCCATGCTGTGGGCGTGTCGGAGTGCCAGAGTCATCGCCGCGCTGTGGGCGGGCTGGGGTGCCAGAGGAAGCGCCTCGCTGTGGGTAGATCGGAGTGCCAGAGGAGTCGCCGCGCTGTGGGAGGGTCAGAGCGCCAGGGGAAGCGCCTCGCTGTGGGTAGATCGGAGTACCAGAGGAATCGCCGCGCTGTGGGTAGATCGGAGTGCCAGAGGAATCGCCGCGCTGTGGGTAGATCGGAGTGCCAGAGGAATCGCCGCGCTGTGGGTAGATCGGAGTGCCAGAGGAATCGCTGCGCTGTGGGTAGATCGGAGTGCCAGAGGAATCGCCGCGCTGTGGGTAGATCGGAGTGCCAGAGGAATCGCCGCGCTGTGGGTAGATCGGAGTGCCAGAGGAATCGCCGCGCTGTGGGTAGATCGGAGCGCCAGAGGAGTTGCCGCGCCGTGGGCGGGTCAGAGCGCCAGAGGAATCGCCGCGCCGTAGGCGGGTTGGAGTGCCAGAGGAATCGCTGCGCTGTGGGTAGATCGGAGTGCCACAGGAGTCGCCGCGCTGTGGGCGTGTCGGAGTGCCAGAGGAGTCGCCGCGCTGTGGGCGGGTTGTGTGCGCGTGTGTGACGGCTCTCTGACTCTCTCTCTGACTCTGACTCTCTCTCTCTCTCTCTCTCTCTGTGTCCAGGTGCCGGCGTGTGCTGGTGTCGCCTCTCCATGGCGTGCCACGACCTGCACGCGGCCACGCTGCTGGCGCTGCTGTGCGGTCTGGCCTCCGCCGCGGGACTCCTGGGCGCCGCCCTCCTGCCGGCCTGGCGCGTCCAGCGCCTCTACTCCTCCAACCGCAACGACCGGAACGTCAGCGTCTCGGACGGGCTGTGGAGCCGCTGCGTGCGCTTCGAGGGGCGGCGGAGTGCGCGCTGACCGACGCCGCCTGGTACCGGACCCTGGACCCAGCTGGACCTGCGGCTGCTGCAGTTCGCCCTGCCCGCGGCCCTCCTGCTGGCCCTCTGCGCCTCCGTCCTCTGCGGCCTGGGCATGTGCAACTCGGCCTGCAGCTCCAAGATCCCCAGCCTGGAGTTGGTCAAGTGCCTGGTCAACACGGCGGGGTGCCACCTGGTGTCGGGGGCCCTCTACTTCCTGTCGGCCGCCCTGGCCCTGGCCCCCTGCCTCTGGCTGCTCTTCCACACCGCCCAGATGAACCGCCAGCACGCCACCGCCTCCTGGGGGCCCGGGCCCTCCCTCTACCTGGCGCTGGGCAGCTCGGCCGGCCTGCTGCTGGCCTCCGCCCTCCTCCTCCTCTGGTACTGCGCCTGCAAGTCGCTGCCGGCCCCCTTCTGGCAGCCCCTGGCCTCCTACCCCGAGAGCTCGGTCCACACCCCGGGGCCGGGCCCGGCCCCGGCCCCCTACGGCCGGCGGTCCCGCCTCTCCACCCTGGAGATTGACATCCCCGTGCTGCCGCAGCAGCTCCGCTGAGAGGGTGGGGGAGGTGGGGGTGGGGGTGGGGGGGGGGAGGGGAGGGAGGGAAGGAGTCGGGGGTAAGGGGGTAATCCGACACCCCCTGACCCACCGTCATCGCCAAGGCTGGAATTCCCCTCCCTCATTTACCTCTCCTCCTCCTCCTCCTCCTCCTCCTGTTTTCCCGAGGGGAGGGGGGTTGGAATCTCCTGCACTTCTGTCTGCACCACCCCCCCACCGCCCTCCAATCTACAGTGTTCATAGCCCTGACTCCGCCACCCCCCCCCCGCACACACACACACACACACACACACAGAGAATGAGTTTGTGTGTGCGCGCGCGAGTGAGTGTGCGCGCGTGCGGGAGTGAGTGAACGTGCGCGCGTGCGGGAGTGAGTGAGCGTGCGCGCGTGCGGGAGTGAGTGAGCGTGCGCGCGTGCGGGAGTGAGTGAGCGTGCGCGCGTGCGGGAGTGAGTGAGCGTGCGCGCGTGCGGGAGTGAGTGAGCGTGCGCGCGTGCGGGAGTGAGTGAGCGCGCGCGCGTGCGGGAGTGAGTGAGCGCGCGCGTGTGCGGGAGCGAGTGTGCGCGCGTGCGGGAGCGAGTGTGCGGGAGCGAGTGTGCGCGCGTGCGGGAGCGAGTGTGCGCGCGTGCGGGAGTGAGCGAGTGTGCGCGCGTGCGGGAGCGAGTGTGCGCGTGTGCGGGAGCGAGTGTGCGCGCGTGCGGGAGCGAGTGTGAGAATGTGCGCGCGTGAGAGTGAGCGTGTGCGAGTGTGGTGTGTGTGTGCGCCAGTATTTCTGGGATCCCTGCAAATGAATGTTCTCTCTCTCCCCCCCCCCCACCCCCGCCACCCCTCCCTCTCTCCTCCCCGGCGAGCACACGGCAGTGTTTGTACGCTGAGCCTCCAGACGCTGCCCCCCCCCACCCCACCCCGGTTAAACTTTTGGGATTAAGCCATGGCTTTGAGAGAATGGCTTACGCGGTCAGAGATAGTCTTGTACAGTCATTATTTTTTCAAAATTCTGTGTCTCCTTTGTCAGTGAATCATGTATCAGAAAACTATGTCAAATAAAAGGCTTTCTCCAAGTCCCACTGTTTGTTTTAACAACCCCCCCACAACCCCAATCCTCGCCAACCTCTCTGCTCCACGCCTACGCGGCGGCCACACAAACCTCCGATGATTTATCTCCCTTGCCGTTTGCAGGAGTTTCCTCTGTTCAAATCGGCCGTGTTTCCAGAGGCACTCACTCGCACCCCCCAACCCCCCACCCCCCGCCTCTGCCTTTCAAAAAAGAACGTTGCATTTCGTTGGCCAGGAGAAAATAAGGCAACAGCAGGCCGCACAGGAATACATAATGAGCACTAGTCTGCTAGGACAGAGGACCAGCGCGACACTGGGGTGCGTGGACATCGATTCCCTGAAGACAGCGGGACAGGTGACTAAGAAGGCAACACAGTGGAGGGCGGGGGAGATATACTGCGTATGTTATAGAGAATAGCAGCCCCCGTGTATATTATAGAGAATAGCAGTCCCTGTGTATATTATAGAGAATAACAGTCCCTGTGTATATTATAGAGAATAGCAGCCCCTGTGTATATTATAGAGATTAGCAGTCCCTGTGTATATTATAGAGAATAGCAGTCCCTGTGTATATTATAGAGAATAGCAGTCCCTGTGTATATTATAGAGAATAGCAGTCCCTGCGTATATTATAGAGAATAGCAGCCCCTGTGTATATTATAGAGAATAGCAGTCCCTGTGTATATTATAGAGAATAGCAGTCCCTGTGTATATTATAGAGAATAGCCAGTCCCTGTGTATATTATAGAGAATAGCAGTCCCTGTGTATATTATAGAGAATAGCAGTCCCTGTGTATATTATAGAGAATAGCAGCCCCTGTGTATATTATAGAGAATAGCAGTCCCTGTGTATTATAGAGAATAGCAGTCCCTGTGTATATTATAGAGAATAGCAGTCCCTGTGTATATTATAGAGAATAGCAGTCCCTGCGTATATTATAGAGAATAGCAGCCCCTGTGTATATTATAGAGAATAGCAGCCCCTGTGTATATTATAGAGAATAGCAGCCCCTGTGTGTATTATAGAGAATAGCAGCCCCTGTGTATTATAGAGAATAGCAGCCCCTGTGTATATTATAGAGAATAGCAGCCCCTGTGTGTATTATAGAGAATAGCAGCCCCTGTGTATATTATAGAGAATAGCAGTCCCTGTGTATATTATAGAGAATAGCAGCCCCCGTCTATATTATAGAGAATAGCAGCCCCCTGTGTATATTATAGAGAATAGCAGTCCCTGTGTATATTATAGAGAATAGCAGTCCCTGTGTATATTATAGAGAATAGCAGTCCCTGTGTATATTATAGAGAATAGCAGTCCTTGTGTATATTATAGAGAATAGCAGCCCCTGTGTGTATTATAGAGAATAGCAGTCCCTGTGTATATTATAGTGAATAGCAGTCCCTGTGTATATTATAGAGAATAGCAGTCCCTGTGTATATTATAGAGAATAGCAGCCCCTGTGTATATTATAGAGAATAGCAGCCCCCGTCTATATTATAGAGAATAGCAGCCCCTGTGTATATTATAGTGAATAGCAGTCCCTGTGTATATTATAGAGAATAGCAGTCCCTGCATATATTATAGAGAATAGCAGTCCCTGTGTATATTATAGAGAATAGCAACCCCGTCTATATTATAGAGAATAGCAGCCCCTGTGTATATTATAGTGAATAGCAGTCCCTGTGTATATTATAGAGAATAGCAGTCCCTGCGTATATTATAGAGAATAGCAGCCCCCGTCTATATTATAGAGAATAGCAGTCCCTGTGTATATTATAGAGAATAGCAGTCCCTGTGTATATTATAGAGAATAGCAGTCCCTGTGTATATTATAGAGAATAGCAGCCCCTGTGTATATTATAGAGAATAGCAGTCCCTGTGTATATTATAGAGAATAGCAGTCCCCGTGTATATTATAGAGAATAGCAGTCCCTGTGTATATTATAGAGAATAGCAGTCCCTGTGTATATTATAGAGAATAGCAGCCCTGTGTATATTATAGAGAATAGCAGCCCTGTGTATATTATAGAGAATAGCAGTCCCTGTGTATTTATAGAGAATAGCAGTCCCTGTGTATATTATAGAGAATAGCAGTCCCTGTGTATATTACAGAGAATAGCAGTCCCTGTGTATATTACAGAGAATAGCAGCCCCTGTGTATATTACAGAGAATAGCAGTCCCTGTGTATATACAGAGAATAGCAGCCCTGTGTATATTATAGAGAATAGCAGCCCTGTGTATATTATAGAGAATAGCAGTCCCTGTGTATATTATAGAGAATAGCAGTCCCTGTGTATATTATAGAGAATAGCAGTCCCTGTGTATATTATAGAGAATAGCAGCCCCTGTGTATATTATAGAGAATAGCAGTCCCTGTGTGTATTATAGAGAATAGCAGCCCCTGTGTATATTATAGAGAATAGCAGCCCCTGTGTATATTATAGAGAATAGCAGTCCCTGTGTATATTATAGAGAATAGCAGTCCCTGTGTATATTATAGAGAATAGCAGTCCCTGTGTATATTATAGAGAATAGCAGTCCTGTGTATATTATAGAGAATAGCAGTCCCTGTGTATATTATAGAGAATAGCAGTCCCTGTGTATATTATAGAGAATAGCAGTCCCTGTGTATATTATAGAGAATAGCAGTCCCTGTGTATATTATAGAGAATAGCAGTCCCTGTGTGTATTATAGAGAATAGCAGTCCCTGTGTATATTATAGAGAATAGCAGTCCCCTGTGTATATTATAGAGAATAGCAGTCCCTGTGTATATTATAGAGAATAGCAGTCCCTGTGTATATTATAGAGAATAGCAGTCCCTGTGTATATTATAGAGAATAGCAGTCCCTGTGTATATTATAGAGAATAGCAGCCCCTGTGTATATTATAGAGAATAGCAGTCCCTGTGTATATTATAGAGAATAGCAGTCCCTGTGTATATTATAGAGAATAGCGGTCCCCTGTGTATATTATAGAGAATAGCAGTCCCTGTGTATATTATATATTATAGAGAATAGCAGTCCCTGTGTATATTATAGAGAATAGCAGCCCCTGTGTATATTATAGAGAATAGCAGTCCCTGTGTATATTATAGAGAATAGCAGTCCCTGTGTATATTATAGAGAATAGCAGCCCCTGTGTATATTATAGAGAATAGCAGTCCCTGTGTATATTATAGAGAATAGCAGCCCCTGTGTATACTATAGAGAATAGCAGTCCCTGTATATATTATAGAGAATAGCAGTCCCTGTGTATATTATAGAGAATAGCAGTCCCTGTGTATACTATAGAGAATAGCAGTCCCTGTGTATATTATAGAGAATAGCAGCCCCTGTGTATATTATAGAGAATAGCAGTCCCTGTGTATATTATATAGAATAGCAGCCCCTGTGTATATTATAGAGAATAGCAGTCCCTGTGTATATTATAGAGAGTAGCAGTCCCTGTGTATATTATAGAGAATAGCAGCCCCTGTGTGTATTATAGAGAATAGCAGTCCCTGTGTATATTATAGAGAGTAGCAGTCCCTGTGTATATTATAGAGAATAGCAGTCCCTGTGTATATTATAGAGAATAACAGTCCCTGTGTATATTATAGAGAGTAGCAGTCCCTGTGTATATTATAGAGAATAGCAGCCCCTGTGTATATTATAGAGAATAGCAGCCCCTGTGTATATTATAGACAATAGCAGTCCCTGTGTATATTATAGAGAATAGCAGCCCCTGTGTATATTATAGAGAATAGCGGTCCCCTGTGTATATTATAGAGAATAGCAGTCCCTGTGTATATTATAGAGAATAGCAGTCCCTGTGTATATTATAGAGAATAGCAGTCCCTGTGTATATTATAGAGAATAGCAGTCCCTGTGTATATTATAGAGAATAGCAGTCCCTGTGTATATTATAGAGAATAGCAGTCCCTGTGTATATTATAGAGAATAGCAGTCCCTGTGTATATTATAGAGAATAGCAGTCCCTGTGTATATTATAGAGAATAGCAGTCCCTGTGTATATTATAGAGAATAGCAGCCCCTGTGTATATTATAGAGAATAGCAGTCCCCTGTGTATATTATAGAGAATAGCAGTCCCTGTGTATATTATAGAGAATAGCAGCCCCTGTGTATATTATAGAGAATAGCAGTCCCTGTGTATATTATAGAGAATAGCAGTCCCTGTGTATATTATAGAGAATAGCATTCCCTGTGTATATTATAGAGAATAGCAGTCCCTGTGTATATTATAGAGAATAGCAGTCCCTGTGTATATTATAGAGAATAGCAGTCCCTGTGTATATTATAGAGAATAGCAGTCCCTGTGTATATTATAGAGAATAGCAGTCCCTTTGTATATTATAGAGAATAACAGTCCCTGTGTATATTATAGAGAATAGCAGTCCCTGTGTATATTATAGAGAATAACAGTCCCTATTAGAGGCTCTGAGACAGTGACATCCTCTTCCTGGCACCCAGGAGGATTTAGTTCCGGACTCCAGTTCCTCCTCCCCTCCTATAAATGTCGCTGTGCCTGGAATACTGCAGTTCCTCCTCCCCTCCTGTCGTTGGCGCTCTGCTTGGAAGACTGCACTGTTCCTCCTCCTCCCTGCACAGCGCCACTTGCAGGAGGGGAAGAGGAGGAGGACTGCAGTTCCTCCTCCTCCCGTCCTGTTAGTGGCGCTGTTCCCTGAAGACTGTAGTTCCTCCTCCTCCCTTCCTGTTAGTGGCGCTGTGCCTGGAAGACTGTAGACCCTCCTCCCCTCCTGTCAATGGCGCTGTGCCTGGAGGGTTGCAGTTCCTCCTCCCCGCCTGTTAGTGGCGCGGTGCTTGGAGGGCTGCAGTTCATCCTCCCCGCCTGTTCGTGGCGGTGCAACTGGAGGACGGTGTTCCTAACTGCAGTTCTTCTTCCCTTCCTGCAATAGGCGCTGTGACTGGAGGTCTGGAGTTCCTCTTCCTCTCCTGTTCGTGTCACTGTGGGTGGAGGACTGCAGTTCCTCCTCCCCTCCTGTTAGTGTCACTGTGGGTGGAGGACTGCAGTTCCTCCTCCCCTCCTGTTCGTGTCGTTGTGCCTGGAAGGCTGCAGTTCCTCCTCCCCGTCTGGTAGTGGCGCTGTGTCTGGAGCACTGTGTTCCTAAATGCAGTTCCTCTTCCCCTTCTGCAAGTGGCTCTGTAACTAGAGGGCTGCAGTTCCTCCTCCTCCCCTCCTGTTTGGGAGGACTTAGCTCCCAACTCCAGTTCCTCCTCCCCTCCTGTCAATGGCGCTGTGCCTGGAAGACTGTAGTTCCTCCTCCGCGCCTTTTAGTGACGCGCTGTGTCTGAAGGGTTGCAGTTCCTCCTCTCCGCCTCTGAATGGCGCTGCATGTGGAGGACTGAGAACCTAACTGCAGTTCCTCCTCCTCTCCTGTCAGTGGCGTTGTGTCTGGATGACTGTATATTCTCCTTCCCTCCTGCAAGCGGCGCTGTGTCTGGATGACTGTAGATTCTCCTCCCCTGCTCTAAGTGGCGCTGTGTCTGGGTGACAATAGATTCTCCTCCCCTCCTGCAAGTGGCGCTGTGTCCGGATGACGGTTGATTCTCCTGCCCTCCTGCAAGCGGCGCTGTGTCTGGATGAGTGTAGATTCTCTTCCCCTCCTGCAAGTGGCGCTGTGCCTGGAGGACATCAGCCTCTCCTCCCCACCTGCAGGTGGCGCTGTGCCTGGATGACTGTGTTCCTGCAGTTCCACCTCCCCTCCTACCAGTGTCGCTGTGCGTGGAGGACTGCAGGTCCTCCAGCCCCGCCCCCTCCTCCTGCCTGGCACTTCCACATCCGGCTCAGAGTTCAAGCAGCGCCTTCCGGTTATGAGGCTGGGGTCCCCCCTCTGTCTCTCTGTGTGTTATCAAGAGACTTTCCCAGCCGAATAGCCGGGGTAGGAAGATCCCAGGAGGAGGGGGAGACAGAGCTGCCTACCCCACCCCACAGCCCTGAGCAAGAGACTATGCGGCTGGAGAGGCAGCACCGACACCAGCAGCAGCAGGGATGTGCCACCAGGTAATGTGTAACCCTTTAATAAACCCTTACCCCCCCCCCTCCAAATAGGGATTGGAATCATCCACCCCACCCCCAATAAACAGGGATTGGAATCATCCAGCCCACCCCCCCACACAAACAGGGATTGGAATCATCCACCCCCCCCCACCAACAAACAGGGATTGGAATCATCCACCCCCCCGCAACAAACAGGGATTGGAATCATCCAGCCCACCCCCCCCACACACACAAACAGGGATTGGAATCATCCACCCCCCCCCCCACACACACAAACAGGGATTGGAATCATCCACCCCCCCCCCAACAAGCAGGGATTGGAATCATCCGCCCCCCCCCCCAACAAACAGGGATTGGAATCATCCACCCCCCCCCCCCCCCCCCAACAAGCAGGGATTGGAATCATCCGCCCCCCCCCCCAACAAACAGGGATTGGAATCATCCGCCCCCCCCCCAACAAACAGGGATTGGAATCATCTATCCCACCCCCAACAAACAGGGATTGGAATCATCCACCCCCCCCCCGACAAACAGGAATTGGAATCATCCACTCCCCCCCCCCCCACCCCCACGCTCCCCCCCCGCAACTGGGATTGGAATCATCCACCCCTCAAACAGGGATTGGAATAATCTATGCCCCCTGATAGAGGTGCAGAGGGATCTGGGCGTCCCAGTGCGTGAATCACAAAAGGCTGGTACAACGAGCGATGAGGAAAGCTTATAGAACCTTATCGTGAGGAGAATTGATGACAAGAGTGGGGGGGGGGGGTCATGCTCCTGTCGTACCGGAATTTGGGGGGGGGGGTTGGTGAGACCACATCTGGAGTCCGGGGGGGTGTTGGTGAGACCACATCTGGAGTCTGGGGGATGTTGGTGAGACCACATCTGGAATACGGGAGGGTGTTGGTGAGACCACATCTGGAATACGGGAGGGTGTTGGTGAGACCACATCTGGAGTACGGGAGGGTGTTGGTGAGACCACATCTGGAGTACGGGAGGGTGCTGGTGAGACCACATCTGGAGTATGGGGTTTTTTGGAGAGGCCACATCTGGAGTACTGGGGGGGGGCGTTGGTGAGGCCACATCTGGAATATGGGGCAAGTTGGTGAGACCACATCTGGAGTCCGGGGGATGTTGGTGAGACCACATCTGGAGTACGGGAGGGTGTTGGTGAGACCACATCTGGAGTACGGGAGGGTGTTGGTGAGACCACATCTGGAGTACGGGAGGGTGCTGGTGAGACCACATCTGGAGTATGGGGTTTTTTGGAGAGGCCACATCTGGAGTACTGGGGGGGCGTTGGTGAGGCCACATCTGGAATATGGGGCAAGTTGGTGAGACCACATCTGGAGTCCGGGGGATGTTGGTGAGACCACATCTGGAGTACGGGAGGGTGTTGGTGAGACCACATCTGGAGTACGGGAGGGTGTTGGTGAGACCACATCTGGAGTACGGGAGGGTGCTGGTGAGACCACATCTGGAGTATGGGGGTTTTTGGAGAGGCCACATCTGGAGTACTGGGGGGGCGTTGGTGAGGCCACATCTGGAATATGGGGCAAGTTGGTGAGACCACATCTGGAGTACGGGGGGGGGGTGTTGAGTCAGGCCACGTGGAGTCCAGGGGATGTTGGCGAAACCACATCTGGAGTATGGGGATGTTGGCGAGACCACATCTGGAGTAGAGAGGGGTGTTGGCGAGACCACATCTGGAGTAGAGGGGGGTGTTGGCGAGACCACATCTGGAGTAGAGGGGGGTGTTGGCGAGACCACATCTGGAGTAGAGGGGGTGTTGGCGAGACCACATCTGGAGTAGAGGGGGGTGTTGGCGAGACCACATCTGGAGTAGAGGGGGGTGTTGGCGAGACCACATCTGGAGTAGAGGGGGGTGTTGGCGAGACCACATCTGGAGTACGGGAGGGTGTTGGCGAGACCACATCTGGAGTATGGGGGTGTTGGCGAGACTACATCTGGAGTCCAGGGGGTGTTGGCGAGACCACATCTGAAGTAGAGGGGGGTGTTGGCAAGACCACATCTGGAGTAGAGGGGGGTGTTGGCGAGACCACATCTGGAGTCCAGGGGGTGTTGGCGAGACCCCATCTGGAGTCCGGTGGAGGGGAGGAGGAGGGGGTGGTGTTGGTGAAACCACATCTGGAGTCCGGGGGGGTGTGGGGGGACATTGGTGAGACCACATCTGGAGCCCGGGGGATGTTGGTGAGACCACATCTGGAGTAGTGTGTACAGTATCGGTCTCCTCCTTATTGAAGGAAGGGTTGTCCGTGTGTTGGAGGCGGTTGGGAGAAGGTTTCCCAGACCGACCCCTGGGAACGGGCGGATTGACCGACGAGGAGAAGGTTTGGAAAGGTTAGACTTGTCTCTGCTGGAGTTTTTAGTGGAGTGAGCGGGGTGGGGTGGGGGGAGAGACGGGGAGAGATGTTTTACTCTAGGAGGGAGTCGGGAACTCTCTCCCTCAGAAGGCGCTGGGAGCGGGGGTCTTCCAGTGTCTTTGTTTGAGGAGAAGGTGGTGGAACCTTTTCGGACTGGGGTGAGAAGAAGTATCTTCGCCCGGAGGGTGGGGGCTGTGTGGCATTCACTCTCACAGAAAGGAGCCGGATGTGGAGCTTCCACGTCAGATGGGAAAAAGGCGTCTCACCCACCACATTCTTGGGGGGGGTGGGGGGAGGTGGGGGGGTGGTGGTGTGATTAGGGGACAGGGAATAAACGCTGGAACTGGCCCAGAGACCCCCCCCCCCCCGAGAAAGAACTGAAGATCAAAATCCAACTAGTGTTGCCCTGGTCTCTGTCCAGAACATCACAGGGAGGAGGCCATTCAGTTCCTCTGGGTGTGTGTGTGTGAGAGACGTGTTTCTCGATCTCTCGCTCTCCTATAAATTATCTGGCTGGAAATTTATAACTCTGCCCCGCTTCCCTTGGGCAGCACGGTGGCACGGCGGGTTAGCGCCTCACAGAGCCAGGGACCCGGGATTGATTCCCGGTTTGGCTCTCTGTCTGTGTGGAGTCTGCACGTTCTCCCCGTGTCTGCGTGGGTTTCCTCCCACAGTCCGAAAGATGTGTAGGTTAGGGTGGATTGGCCGCGCTAAATTGTCCCTTAGTGTCCCAAAGATGTGTAGGTTAGGGTGGATTGGCCATGATAAATTGTCCCTTAGTGTCCCAAAGATGTGTAGGTTAGGGTGGATTGGCCATGCTAAATTGTCCCTTAGTGTCCCAAAGATGTGTAGGTTAGGGTGGACTGGCCGTGCTAAATTGTCCCTTAGTGTCCCAAAGATGTGTAGGTTAGGGTGGATTGGCCGTGCTAAATTGTCCCCTTAGTGTCCCAAAGATGTGTAGGTTAGGGTGGATTGGCCGTGCTAAATTGTCCCCTTAGTGTCCCAAAGATGTGTAGGTTAGGGTGGATTGGCCATGCTAAATTGTCCCTTAGTGTCCCAAAGATGTGTAGGTTAGGGTGGATTGGCCATGATAAATTGTCCCTTAGTGTCCCAAAGATGTGTAGGTTAGGGTGGATTGGCCGTGCTAAATTGTCCCTTAGTGTCCCAAAGATGTGTAGGTTAGGGTGGATTGGCCATGCTAAATTGTCCCTTAGTGTCCCAAAGATGTGTAGGTTAGGGTGGATTGGCCATGATAAATTGTCCCTTAGTGTCCCAAAGATGTGTAGGTTAGGGTGGATTGGCCATGCTAAATTGTCCCTTAGTGTCCCAAAGATGTGTAGGTTAGGGTGGACTGGCCGTGCTAAATTGTCCCTTAGTGTCCCAAAGATGTGTAGGTTAGGGTGGATTGGCCGTGCTAAATTGTCCCCTTAGTGTCCCAAAGATGTGTAGGTTAGGGTGGATTGGCCGTGCTAAATTGTCTTCTTAGTGTCCAAAGATGTGTAGGTTAGGGTGGATTGGCCATGCTAAATTGTCCCTTAGTGTCCCAAAGATGTGTAGGTTAGGGTGGATTGGCCATGCTAAATTGCCCCTTAGTGTCCCAAAGATGTGTAGGTTAGGGTGGATTGGCTATGCTAAATTGTCCCCTTAGTGTCCCAAAGATGTGTAGGTTAGGGTGGATTGGCCATGCTAAATTGTCCCCTTAGTGTCCCAAAGATGTGTAGGTTAGGGTGGATTGGCCTGTGCTAAATTGTCCCTTAGTGTCCCAAAGATGTGTAGGTTAGGGTGGATTGGCTGTGCTAAATTGTCCCTTAGTGTCCAAAGATGTGTAGGTTAGGGTGGATTGGCTGTGCTAAATTGTCCCTTAGTGTCCAAAGATGTGTAGGTTAGGGTGGATTGTCTGTGCTAAATTGTCCCTTAGTGTCCAAAGATGTGTAGGTTAGGGTGGATTGGCTGTGCTAAATTGTCCCTTAGTGTCCAAAGATGTGTAGGTTAGGGTGGATTGGCTGTGCTAAATTGTCCCTTAGTGTCCAAAGATGTGTAGGTTAGGGTGGATTGTCCATATACTAAATTGTCCCTTAGTGTCCAAAGATGTGTAGGTTAGGGTGGATGGCTGTGCTAAATTGTCCCTTAGTGTCCAAAGATGTGTAGGTTAGGGTGGATTGGCTGTGCTAAATTGTCCCTTAGTGTCCAAAGATGTGTAGGTTAGGGTGGATTGTCCATGAAATGCCCGGGTTGTGGGGATGGCGCGGGGGGGGTGGGGGGGGAGGAGAGCCTGTAGTGGGATGCTCTTTCAGAAGGTCAGTGCGGATTTGACGGACTGTAGGGGTTCTTTTTGGTTCTCCATCCGTGGGACACAGGTGTCACGGGCTGGGCTAACATTTCTTGCCCATCCCTAGTTGCCCCCTTGGAGAGGGGGGCAGTTGAGAGTCACCCACATTGGGGGTGTGTGTGTGTCTCTGGAGTCACACTGTAGGCCAGACCCGGGTCAGGACGGCAGATTTCCCTCCCTAAAGGGGAACCAGATGAGGTTTTTTCCCTTCCGCACAACGGGCTCATCAGGAGATTCTTAATTCCAGATATTTTATATTGAATTCAAGTTCTCCACCGTCTGCCGTGGACGGGATTCGAACCGGGGGGGGGGGGGGATTGTGGATGGCAGGCAGAAGATTAGGATTGGGGCAGTGGGCTGGAAGGGGCAAATGGCTGACAACTACTGCCCCGCTTCTGACATTGTCTCTCTCTCTCTCTCTCTCTGCATCTGTGTGCGTCTGTCTCTGTGTGTGCGCTTTGTGTGTGCATCTGTGTGTCTCCGTATACATGTGTGTGCGTGTTTGTGTGTGCATGTATCTGTGTGTGTGTGTGTGCGTGCGTGTGTGTGTGCATGTATCTGTGTGTGTGTGTGTGTGTGCATGTATCTCTGTGTGTGTGTGTGCATGTATCTCTGTGTGTGTGTGTGTGTGTGCATGTATCTGTGTGTGTGTGTGTGTGTGCATGTATCTGTGTGTGTGTGTGTGTGTGTGTGCATGTATCTGTGTGTGTGTGTGTGTGTGTATGTATCTGTGTGTGTGTGTGTGCATGTATCTCTGTGTGTGTGTGTGTGTGTGCATGTATCTGTGTGTGTGTGTGTGTGTGCATGTATCTGTGTGTGTGTGTGTGTGTGTGCATGTATCTGTGTGTGTGTGTGTGTGTGTGCATGTATCTGTGTGTGTGTGTGTGTGATGTATCTGTGTGTGTGTGTGTGCATGTATCTCTGTGTGTGTGTGTGTGTGCATGTATCTCTGTGTGTGTGTGCATGTATCTCTGTGTGTGTGTGTGCATGTATCTCTGTGTGTGTGTGTGCATGTATCTCTGTGTGTGTGTGTGCATGTATCTGTGTGTGTGTGTGCATGTATCTCTGTGTGTGTGTGTGCATGTATCTCTGTGTGTGTGTGTGCATGTATCTGTGTGTGTGTGTGTGCATGTATCTGTGTGGGTGCGTGCATGTATCTGTGTGCACGCGCGTGTATCTGTGTGCACGCTGTATCTGTGTGCACGCGGTGTATCTGTGTGCACGCGCGTGTATCTGTGTGCGCGCGCGTGTATCTGTGTGCGCGCGCGTGTATCTGTGTGCGCGCGCGTGTATCTGTGCGCGCGCCTGTGTGTGTTCGTGTGTGCGTCTCTGCACATGCGTGTGTGCGTCTCTGTGTGGTCTGTGTGTGTGTGTGTGTGTGTGCGTGCATCTGTCTGTGTGTGCGTGTGTCTCTGTATGTGTGTTTGTGCATGCGTCTCTGTCTGCGTGTGTCTCTGTGTGTGTGCGCGTGTGTCTCTGTATGTGTGTTTGTGCATGCGTCTCTGTCTGCGTGTGTCTCTGTGTGTGTGTGTGTGTGTGTGCGTGCATCTGTCTGTGTGCGCGTGCGTCTCTGCCTGCGTGCGTGTCTGCCTCAGCTCCCAGCTGTAGCTAATCCACGTGGGACCGAGCGGGAGAAGGGAGTGAGCGCGGCGGGCGGGCAGTGGCGGGCGGCTGGAATGGACCCAGAGCTGCCAGGCTGCCCCCCTCGCGGAGCACAGGAGCTCCGGAGCTCTCCGGGGGCAATGACAACGTGAGCCGCCCACCCAGCCTGGCAGCGGAACGTCTTCTCTCTCTCTCCGTATCAAAAAGAAAAGGAAACTACCCCCCAAACCCCCCCTCCCCGGCTCCCCCCGCCGGGCCTGAGAGGGAGAAGAGCGAGATCGATGGAGGATAGGCCAGCGGGCGGCGAGAACGGCTGCGCCGGAGGGGCAACGTCGACTGTGCCGGTACAGATCCCCGTCGGCTGGGAACGGAGACTCGATCAGCAGAGGGTGGCTTACGTCAGGTTTGTGAGATACCCCTCGAAACTTAATGGAATTACCATCGCTGAATCTCCCCCCCCCCCACCCCCAGCTCCCCCCGCTCCCCAACCTCCGCTCTCAACATTCCTGGGGCAGAGTTGGGGGGGGTGGGGGGGGGGGGGGTGGGAGGTTAGTATTGACCAGAAACTGAACTGGGAACCAGCCACGTAAATACTGCGGCTCCCAGAGCAGGTCCGAGGCTGGGAATCCTGCGGAGAGTCACTGACCGCCTGGCTCCCCTGTCCGGTATAGGGTCGGAGAGGTTTACAGCACGGAAACAGGCCCTTCGGCCCAGCTTGTCCATGCCGCCCCGTTTTTTCTTTAACCCCCCCCCCCACTTAAACTTGTCCCAATTGCCCGCGAGTCAGGAGTGCGATGGAATACTCTCCGCTCGCCTGGATGAGGGCTGGCTCCCGCGACACTCGAGAAACTCCACACCGACCAGGACAAAGCTGTCCCTCCCCTCCCCTCCACCACCGACGCACAGCGGGCAGCTGTGCGCACCGACTAGTGGATGCCCCGCAGCGACTCGCCGAGGCTCCTTCCAACAGCACCTTCCGAACCCGCCACCTCTACCCCACCTAGAAGGACAAGGGGGTGGGGGGGGGGGGGTGGGGGAGGAGGAAGGGGTGTAGGGGGCAGCAGCAGAGGCACAGGGGACACCACCACCTGCAAGTTCCCCCTTCTGAGACCCCCCTAACCCTCCTCACCACACACACACACACACAGACCATCCCTAAGAGCGATATCTAATTCCTTCTGGGAAATCACACGAGGTTTTGGCCTCAACTACTTTCTGTGGGGGTGAATTCCACACATTCCCCACCCTCTGGGTGAAGAAATTTCCCCTCACCCTCAGTCCTACAAGGGTTTAACCCCCTTATCCTCAAACTATGACCTCCCCCCCCCTAGTTCTGGACTCCCCCCCCACCACCACGGGGACATTCTTTCCGAATCTCTAACCCTGTGTGAATTTTATAAGTTTCTATCAGATCCCCCCTCTCTCTCTCTCTTCTAAACCCCAGTGAATATAATCCTAACCCACTCAGTCTCTCCTCATATTGACAGACCCTCCATCCCAGGGACCAGCCTGGTAAACCCTCGCTGCCCTCCCTCTGTAGCGAGGAATGTCCTCCCTCAGATAAGGAGACTCAAAACCGCGCACACACACAATACTCCAGGGGTGGCCCTCACCCTGTACAATTGCAGTAAAACATCCCTATCCCGAGACTCCAATCCTCTCGCTGTGAAGGCTAACACACCATTTCCCTTCCTTACTGCCTGCTGTACCTGCGTGCTTACTCTCAGAGACTGGTACACGAGGACTCCAAGGTCTCACTGAGTATCTCCCCCCCATCTCTCGATTCACACCCATTCCAGTAATAATCTGTCTTCCTATTATTGCTCCCAAAGTGGATAACCTCACATTTACCCAAATTATACTGCGTCTGCCACGCAGATACCCACACACTTCAGCCTGTCCAAATCGCACGGAAGCTTCTCTGTATTGCCTCACAGCTCACCCTCCCTCACCCTACTTTGTATCGGCTGCAAATCTGGAGATGTGACTTTGAGTTCCAGTGTTACATTTAGTAGCGGATATTTCCTGCACCGCCCCCCCAACCACCACCCACCACCACCAAGAATCCACCTCCAGGGTTTCAACCTCTCCATCGAGCATTTCCCCCACCTGCCTCCGCACCATTTCCCGGGTAATCCGGTCGCCCCGACTGCTTCCCCGGGGCTGCGTAAAAGGTGTCAAGTCGCAGGGACTCTTGGGGGTTGGGGAGGGGAAGGGAAGAGAGGATGGAAGAGAGAGAGAGAGAGAGCAATCCAGGGAGGTTCCCTCGCACCGCGCGGATACTGAGCAGGTCTCCTCTTCCTCCGCAGCCCGACTGGCACAGTGCTGCCCTCTGCTGAACACGTCAGGATGTACCTATTGACAGAGGAGCTTGCAAGTGTGGTCTGGAGTGTCCCCTGATACTACACAAGGTGGGTGGCCAGAAGGATCCCGCCCTCCGTGTCGGTGCAGGAGGGGGGGGCGGGGTTGGGCGAGGGTGCGGTGGGGGGAGGGGGCGGGAGGGGACAGGGGTTAGGGAAGGCGGCGGGGGGTGGTGGGGTGGGGGTGGAGGGGGGTCGCGCGGACATCTCAGGGAAACCGGGGAAGCCATTCAGTCACTCCAACCTCCACGCTCTCCCATCTCCACCGCTCTCCCCCCCACCCAACCCCCCGGATCCAGGGGAGATCGCTCCCCTCCCCCTCGATCCAGTATTTATCCGGTACCCCCCACGGACCCCCCCCCCCCCCCCTCCGTGTGTCTTCCCCCGTTAATTCCCCCTCTCTCCAAGGGGAACGATCACGGTTTCTCCCGGGTCTCTCTCTGCACTGACTGAAGCCCCCCCTCCCTGATAGCATTCCGGTTAAATCCCTCTCGTCCCTTCTCCCGGTCTCTCCCCGAGATCCCGTTGCCGCAGTGCCGGCCCCGCGTTGGGACGGTTGTGTTGTAGCAGCCGGGAGCTGGACGTCATCCTGAGAGGCTCCGTGTCAGCAAAGGTTACACCGTCTCTGCACAAATTAATTCATCTCTCTCTCTCTGCCTCTCCCTCTCTCTCTCTCTCTCTGCCTCTCCCCCTCTCTCTTGCTCTCTGCCTCTCCCCTCTCTCTCTCTGCCTCTCCCCCTCTCTCTCGCTCTCTGCCTCTCCCCTCTCTCTCTCTCTCTGCCTCTCCCCCTCTCTCTCTCTCTGCCTCTCCCCCTCTCTCTCTCTCTCTGCCTCTCCCCCTCTCTCTCTCTCTGCCTCTCCCCCTCTCTCTCTCTGCCTCTCCCCCCCCTCTCTCTCTGCCTCTCCCCCCCTCTCTCTCTCTGCCTCTCCCCCCTCTCTCCTCTCTCTCTGCCTCTCCCCCTCTCTCTCTCTCTGCCTCTCCCCCTCTCTCTCC
>NW_027651024.1:0-27754 GCF_965287045.1 Carcharhinus amblyrhynchos
AGTGTCCAAACATGTGCAGGTTAGGTGGATTGGCCATGCTAAATTGTCCCTTAGTGTCCAAAGATGTGTAGGTTAGGTAGATTGGCCATGCTAAATTACCCCTTAGTGTCCAAAGATGTGTAGGTTAGGGTGGATTGGCCATGCTAAATTGTCCCTTAGTGTCCAAACATGTGCAGGTTAGGTGGATTGGCCATGCTAAATTGTCCCTTAGTGTCCAAAGATGTGTAGGTTAGGGTGGATTGGCCATGCTAAATTGTCCCTTAGTGTCCAAAGATGTGTAGGTTAGGGTGGATTGTCCATGCTAAGTTGTCCCTTAGTGTCCAAAGATGTGTAGGTTAGGGTGGATTGGCCATGCTAAATTGTCCCTTAGTGTCCAAAGATGTGTAGGTTAGGTGGATTGGCCATACTAAATTGTCCCTTAGTGTCCAAAGATGTGTAGGTTAGGGTGGATTGGCCATGCTAAATTGTCCCTTAGTGTCCAAAGATGTGCAGGTTAGGGCGGATTGGCCATGCTAAATTGTCCCTTAGTGTCCAAAGATGTGTAGGTTAGGTGGATTGGCCATGCTAAATTGTCCCTTAGTGTCCAAAGATGTGCAGGTTAGGGTGGATTGGCCATGCTAAATTGTCCCTTAGTGTCCAAAGATGTGTAGGTTAAGTGGATTGGCCATACTAAATTGTCCCTTAGTGTCCAAAGATGTGTAGGTTAGGGTGGATTGGCCATGCTAAATTGTCCCTTAGTGTCCAAACATGTGCAGGTTAGGTGGATTGGCCATGCTAAATTGTCCCTTAGTGTCCAAAGATGTGTAGGTTAGGGTGGATTGGCCATGCTAAATTGTCCCTTAGTGTCCAAAGATGTGTAGGTTAGGGGGATTGGCCATGCTAAATTGTCCCTTAGTGTCCAAAGATGTGTAGGTTAGGGTGGATTGGCCATGCTAAATTGTCCCTTAGTGTCCAAAGATGTGTAGGTTAGGGTGGATTGGCCGTGCTAAATTGTCCCTTAGTGTCCAAACATGTGTAGGTTAGTGGATTAGTGGTTAATACGTGGGCTTATGGTAATGGCGCCTGGGTAAGATGCTTTGCTTGGGGGAGGGAGGATAGGTCAATGGAGCTGTGAGGTCCCAGTACTAACCACTGTGCCATCTCACAGAAGTAAGTATGAAAGCGAATTGGAAACACACTTGTTAGGGACATTTGCGATGGGATTCTGGGAGTGGTGCCATTTGGCAACTCTTTCAAAACTTGTATCAAACCAGAAACGAGGAGAGAGTGAATGGGAGTGATATTCGTGTAGTAAATAGGTAATCTTTCATTGCAGCCAGTTTGTTCGCGAGCAAGGCGTAGGGAGTGGGGTTACTCTGGTTCCAGTGGTGTAGACCTGGTAATTACTGACATTAATCATTGTAGAATCACCCCTACAGATTGTAGCCTGGATTGGGTGGCAGGCCTTCTGAGGATAATAAGAACATAAGTACATAAGAAATAGGAGCAGGAGGAGGCCATCCAGCCCCTCGAGCCTACCCCGCCATTCAATAAGATCATGGCTGATCTGAAGTGGATCAGTTCCACTTTCCCGCTTTCTCCCCTGTCTATCAGAAACCTATCTACCCGTGACTTCAATATATTCAGCGAGGCAGCCCCCACCACGTCAACGGGCAGAGAATTCCAGAGATTCACCACCCTTTGAGTGAAGAAGTTCCTCCTCAACTCCGTTCTAAACTGCCCCCCCTTTATCTTGAGGCTGTGCCCTCTAGTCCTACTGTCCTTTCTAAGCGGGAAGAATCTCTCTACCTCTACCCTATCCATCCCCTTCATTATCTTATACATCTCTATAGGGAGGTCTTGCTGCAGCTGTATAGGGCATTGGTGAGGCCGCAGCTGGAGTACTGTGTGCAGTTTTGGGCGCCGCACCTGCGCAAGGATATTTTGGCCCTGGAGGGAGTGCAGAGGAGGTTTACTAGGCTGATACCGGAGTTGAGGGGATTGAGCTATGAGGAGAGGCTGAATAAACTAGGCTTGTACTCGTTAGAGTTTAGAAGAATGAGGGGAGATCTCATTGAGACGTATAAGATGATGAATGGGATGGATAGGATAGAGGTGGAGAGACTCTTCCCGCTCAGAAAGGACAGTAGGACTAGGGGGCACAGCCTCAAGATAAAGGGGAGGCGGTTTAGAACGGAGTTGAGGAGGAACTTCTTCACTCAAAGGGTGGTGAATCTCTGGAATTCTCTGCCCGTTGAAGTGGTGGAGGCTGCCTCGCTAAATATTTTTAAGAAGCGGGTTGATGGGTTCTTGATAAGAGAGGGGATTAAGGGTTATGGGGAGAGGGCGGGAAAGTGGAACTGAGCCACAACAGATCAGCCATGATCTTATTGAATGGCGGGGCAGGCTCGAAGGGCTAGATGGCCTACTCCTGCTCCTATTTCTTATGTTCTTATGTTCTTATAAGATCCCCCCCTCATCCTTCTAAACTCCAACGAGTACAGACCCAGTCTATTTAGTCCCTCTTCATAGTCCAACCCCCTCATCTCCAGTATCAGCCTAGTAAACCTCCTCTGCACTCCCTCCAAGGCCAAAATATCCTTGCGTAAGTACGGCGACCAAATCTGCACACAGTACTCCAGCTGCGGCCTCACCAATGCCCTATACAGCTGCAGCAAGACCTCCCTACTTTTATATTCAATCCCCCTCGCTATGAAGGCCAGCATCCCATTCGCCTTCCTGACCACCTGCTACACCTGCAGGCTGGGCTTTTGCGATTTCTGCACCAGGACGCCCAGGTCCCTCTGCACCGTAGCATGCTGCAGCTTTTCGCCCTTTAAATAGGAATCCCTGCTACTATTATCTCTGCCATCGCAGGAATCAGCCTGGTAAACCTTCTCTGTGCTCCCCTGTGGAGCCAGGACATCCTTCCTCAGATAAGGAGACCTTGTAAGGTGACCGTGGTGTATATGGATTTTAGCAAAGCGTTTGATAAGGTTCCCCACGGGAATCTATTGCAGTAAATGCAGATGCATGGGATTGAGGGTGATTTAGCAGTTTGGATCAGGAATTGGCTCGCTGATAGAAGACAGAGGGTGGTAGTTGATGTGAAATTGTGCGGAGGGTGTGGAGAGTCTGCAGAAGGATCTAGATAGGCTGGGCGAATGGGCCAGGAAATGGCAAATGGAATTTAATGTTGGCAAGTGCGAGGTGGTCCACTTTGGTAGGAATAATGGTAGGAAGGATTATTACTTACGTGGCAAAAAACTGCAGCAGGTGACGGTGCAGAGGGACCTGGGGGTCCTTGTGCATGAGTCGCAAAAACCCAGCTTGCAGGTGCAGCAGGTGGTCAGGAAGGCGAATGGGATGCTGGCCTTCATAGCGAGGGGGATTGAATATAAAAGTAGGGAGGTCTTGCTGCAGCTGTATAGGGCATTGGTGAGACTGCAGCTGGAGTACTGTGTGCAGTTTTGGGCGCCGCACCTGCGCAAAGATATTTTGGCCTTGGAGGGAGTGCAGAGGAGGTTTACTAGGCTGATACCAGAGTTGAGGGGGTTGAGCTATGAGGAGAGGCTGAATAAACCAGGCTTGTACTCGTTAGAGTTTAGAAGAATGAGGGGAGATCTCATTGAGACGTATAAGATGATGAATGGGATGGATAGGATAGAGGTGGAGAGACTCTTCCCGCTCAGAAAGGACAGTAGGACTAGGGGGCACAACCTCAAGATAAAAGGGGGGCGGTTTAGAACGGAGTTGAGGAGGAACTTCTTCACTCAAAGGGTGGTGAATCTCTGGAATTCTCTGCCCGTTGAAGTGGTGGAGGCTGCCTCGCTAAATATTTTTAAGACGCGGGTTGATGGGTTTTTGATAAGAGAGGGGATTAAGGGTTATGGGGAGAGGGCGGGAAAGTGGAACTGAGCCACGACAGATCAGCCATGATCTTATTGAATGGCGGGGCAGGCTCGAAGGGCTAGATGGCCTACTCCTGCTCCTATTTCTTATGACCTTATGAAATATTCAACTTGGAGTGCAGTTACAAGTGGTGTACCTCAAGGATCTGTTTTGGGGCCACTGCTGTTTGTCATTTTTATAAATGACCTAGATGAGGGTGTAGAAGGATGGGTTAGTAAATTTGCTGACGACACCAAAATTGGAGGAGTTGTAGACAGTGAGGACGGGTGTTACAGTTTGCAGAGGGACATAGATAAGCTGCAGAGCTGGGCCGAGAGGTGGCAGATGGAGTTTAATATGGAAAAGTGTGAGGTGGTTCACTTTGGTAAGAGTAACAGGAGTACAGAATATAGGGCTAATGGAAGGACTCTTAGCAGTGTTGATGAGCAGAGAGATCTCGGGGTATATGTGCGTAGCTCCCTGAAAGTTGGCACCCAGGTTGATAAGGTTGTTAAGAAGGTGTGTTAGCTTTTATTGGGAGAGGGACTGAGTTTGGGAGCCATGAGGCCACGTTACAAAACTCGGTGTGGCCACACTTGGAGTATTGCGTACAGTTCTGGTCGCCGCATTATAAGAAAGATGTGGAGGCATTGGAAAGGGTGCAGAGGAGGTTTACCAGGATGTCGCCTGGTATGGTGGGAAGGTCTTACGAGGAGAGGCTGAGGGACTTGAGGTTATTTTCATTGGAGAGAAGAAGGTTACGAGGTGACCTGATTGAGGCATACAAGATAATCAGAGGGTCAGATAGGGTGGACAGTGAGAGCCTTTTACCTCGGATGGTGACGGCTAACACGAGGGGACGTAGCCTTATATTGAGGGGTGGTAATTATAGGACGGATGTCAGAGGTAGGTCCTTGACTCAGGGGGTAGTAAGGGCGTGGAATGCCCTGCCTGCAGCAGTTGTGGACTCGCCAACTTTAAGGGTGTTCAGATGGTCAGTGGATAGGCATATGGATAAGATTGGAATAGCTTAGGTTAGAGGGTCATTAGATTGGTTCCACTGGTCAGCGCGACGTCGAAGGCCTGGACTGCACTGGAATGTTCTATGTTCTATGTTTAACACTGCACACAATATTCCAGCCTCACCAATGCCCCATACAATTGCAGCAAAACACCCCCCGAGTGCTTAAGGAAGTGGTTCTGGTAATAATACATCCGTTGGTGGTCATTTTCCAACATTCATTGGACCCTACAGATTGGAGGGTAGCTGATGTAAGTCAGCTATGGCGGCACAGTGGGTTAACATTGCTAACTCTCAGCACCAGGGACCCGGGTTCGATTCCCGGTTTGGGTCACTGTCTGCACATTCTCCCCGTGTCTGCGTGGGCTTCCTCCGGGTGCTCCGGTTTCCTCCCACAGTCCACCAACGCTGCAGGTTAGCTGAACTGGCCACTTACCCTCGGTATACCCGAACAGGCGCCGGAGTGTGGCGACTAGGGGATTTTCACAGTAATTTCATTGCAGTGTTAATGAAAGCCTACATGGGACTAATAAATAAACTTTACTTTTTTGTTCAAAAAAAAAAGGAAATAGAGAGAAAATATGGAACTATAGGCCAGAGAGCCTAACGTCGGTAGTGGGGCAATTGTTAGAGCGCATTAACAAGAATTTCATAGCTCACTATCTGAAAGCTTGGTAAAGGCAGTAACTCTCACAACAATTAATAAGTGTTTGAATGAGCCAAGTGCTGGAAAATGGGATTAGAACAGTTAGAGTCAGAGAGGTTTACAGCAGGGTAACAGGCCCTTCAGCCCAACTTGTCCACGCTGTGCTTTTTTTAAAACCCCTAAGCTAATCCCAATTGCCCCCATTTGGCCCATATCCCTCTATCCAGACTGGGTCTGTACTCGTTGGAGTTTAGAAGAATGAGGGGGGGGGATCTTATGGAGACGTATAAGATAATGAAGGGGATGGATAGGGTAGAGGTAGAGAGATTCTTCCTGCTTAGAAAGGATAGCAGGACTAGAGGGCACAGCCTCAAGATAAAGGGGGGGGGGCAGTTTAGAATGGAGTTGAGGAGGAACTTCTTCACTCAAAGGGTGGTGAATCTCTGGAATTCTCTGCCCGTTGACGTGGTGGGGGCTGCCTCGCTAAATATATTGAAGTCACGGGTAGATAGGTTTCTGATAGACAGGGGAGAAAGCGGGAAAGTGGAACTGATCCCACTATCAGATCAGCCATTGAATGGTGGGGTAGGCTCGAAGGGCTAGATGGCCTCCTCCTGCTCCTATTTCTTATGTTCTTATCCCCATTGTACCCACGTAACTGTCTAAACGCTTTCTAAAGGACAAAATTGTACCCACCTCTACTACTGCCTCTGGCAGCGCGTTCCAGACACTCACCACCCTCTGTGTGAAAAAAGTGCCCCCTCTGGACACATAAGAACATAAGAAATAGGAGCAGGAGTAGGCCATCTAGCCCCTCGAGCCTGCCCCGCCATTCAATAAGATCATGGCTGATCTGTCGCTGCTCAGTTC
Organism: Carcharhinus amblyrhynchos; assembly: GCF_965287045.1. NCBI lineage: Eukaryota > Metazoa > Chordata > Chondrichthyes > Carcharhiniformes > Carcharhinidae > Carcharhinus > Carcharhinus amblyrhynchos. The sequence goes on from NW_027651024.1 coordinate 6,408, forward strand.
CACTTTCCCGCTTTCTCCCCATAACCCTTAATCCCCTCTCTTATCAAAAACCCATCAACCTGCGTCTTAAAAATATTTAGCGAGGCAGCCTCCACCACTTCAACGGGCAGAGAATTCCAGAGATTCACCACCCTTTGAGTGAAGAAGTTCCTCCTCAACTCCGTTCTAAACCGCCCCCCCTTTATCTTGAGGCTGTGCCCCCTAGTCCTACTGTCTTTTTTGAGCGGGAACAGTCTCTCCACCTCTATCCTATCCATCCCATTCATCATCTTATACGTCTCAATGAGATCTCCCCTCATTCTTCTAAACTCCAACGAGTACAAGCCTAGTTTATTCAGCCTCTCCTCATAGTTCAACCCCCTCAACTCCGGTATCAGCCTAGTAAACCTCCTCTGCACTCCCTCCAAGGCCAAAATATCCTTGCATAAGTGCGGCGACCAAAACTGCACACAGTACTCCAGCTGCGGCCTCACCAATGCCCTATACAGCTGCAGCAAGACCTCCCTACTTTTATATTCAATCCCCCCTCGCTATGAAGGCCAGCATCCCATTCGCCTTCCTGACCACCTGCTGCACCTGCAAGCTGGGTTTTTGCGACTCATGCACCAGGACGCCCAGGTCCCTCTGCACCGTCGCCTGCTGCAGTTTTTCGCCATGTTAAGACACTTCTGTATCTCTCCCCTTAAACCTACACCCTCTAGTTTTAGCCTCCCCTATCTTTGGGGAAAAGATATTGACTATCTCGCTGATCTGTGCCCCTCATTATTTTACAGACCTCTATAAGATCACCCCTCTACGCTCCAGAGAAAAAAGTCCCAGTCTATCCAGCCTCTCCTTATAACCCAATCCATCAAGTCCCGGGAGCATCCTAGTAAATCTTTTCTGCACTCTCTCTAGTTTAATAATATCCTTTCTATAATATTATAGAATAACATAATAGGTCCTTGTTTGCCAACACGAACACAGTGGACTGAAGGCCGATGCTGAAATTCACAGCATCGTGTGAGAATCTTAGAATCCCTGCAGTGCAGAAGGAGGCTATTTGGCCCATTGAGTCTGTACCAACAACAATCCCATCGAACCCGGGTCCCTGGCGCTGTGAGGCAGCAGCGCTAACCCACTGTGCGCTGAGCCGGGAATCGAACCCGGGTCCCTGGCGCTGTGAGACAGCAGCGCTAACCCACTGTGCGCTGAGCCGGGAATCGAACCCGGGTCCCTGGCGCTGCGAGACAGCAGCGCTAACCCACTGTGCGCTGAGCCGGGAATCGAACCCGGGTCCCTGGCGCTGTGAGACAGCGGCGCTAACCCACTGTGCGCTGAGCCGGGAATCGAACCCGGGTCCCTGGCGCTGTGAGGCAGCGGCGCTAACCCACTGTGCGCTGAGCCGGGAATCGAACCCGGGTCCCTGGCGCTGTGAGGCAGCAGCGCTAACCCACTGTGCGCTGAGCCGGGAATCGAACCCGGGTCCCTGGCGCCGCGAGGCAGCAGCGCTAACCCACTGTGCGCTGAGCCGGGAATCGAACCCGGGTCCCTGGCGCTGTGAGGCAGCGGCGCTAACCCACTGTGCGCTGAGCCGGGAATCGAACCCGGGTCCCTGGCGCTGTGAGGCAGCAGCGCTAACCCACTGTGCGCTGAGCCGGGAATCGAACCCAGGTCCCTGGCGCTGTGAGGCAGCGGCGCTAACGCACTGTGCGCTGAGCCGGGAATCGAACCCGGGTCCCTGGCGCTGTGAGGCAGCGGCGCTAACCCACTGTGCCACCATGCCACCCCTCAGTGAGACTGGTTTGCCGCTGTGTACTCTGTACTCCGAAGTAGAAGTGAGATCAAGCACATTGATACAGACGCTGAAATTGTTAGAGATATAGGGCGGCACAGTGGGTTAGCGCTGCTGCCTCACAGCGCCAGGGAGACGGGTTCGATTCCCGGCTCGGGTCACTGTCTGTTTGCACATTCTCCCCGTGTCTGCATGGGTTTCCTCCCACAGTCCGAAAGACGTGCTGGTTAGGTGGATTGGCCGTGCTAAATTCTCCCTCAGTGTTACCCGAACAGGCGCCGGAGTGTGGCGACTAGGGGATTTTCACAGTAACTTCATTGCAGTGTTAATGTGAACCTACCTGTGACACTCATTCAAAAGGTGTGATAGAGGAACAGTGATACAGTGACACCTAGAGGTGGGAGGAGCGCGCTGAACATTTATGAGGCTTTGCTGCCACCTGGTGGTGGGTGAAATATGAATTTTGCCCTGATCAATCTTTGTGTCTCCAACTGCAGATAGATACTGTTTTTCAGAAGTTTCTCAAATAGTTTCCCTACCGCTGACATGGGACTCACTGCTCTGTGGTTCCCTGGTTTACCTCTACAATCCTTCTTCAATAGTGCTACAGCCTACAGGTGCAGCAGGTGGTCAGGAAGGCGAATGGGATGCTGGCCTTCATAGCGAGGGGGATTGAATATAAAAGTAGGGAGGTCTTGCTGCAGCTGTATAGGGCATTGGTGAGGCCGCAGCTGGAGTACTGTGTGCAGTTTTGGTCACCGCACTTGCGCAAGGATATTTTGGCCTTGGAGGGAGTGCAGAGGAGGTTTACTAGGCTGATACCGGAGTTGAGGGGGTTGATTTATGAAGAGAGGCTGAATAAACTAGGCTTGTACTCGTTGGAGTTTGGAAGGATGAGGGTGGATCTTATCGAGACGTATAAGATAATGAAGGGGATGGATAGGGTAGAGGTGGAGAGATTCTTCCAGCTTAGAAAGGACAGTAGGACTAGAGGGCACAGCCTCAAGATAAGGGGGGCCGGTTTAGAATGGAGTTGAGGAGGAACTTCTTCACTCAAAGGGTGGTGAATCTCTGGAATTCTCTGCCCGTTGACGTGGTGGAGGCTGCCTCGCTAAATATTTTTAAGACGCGGGTTGATGGGTTTTTGATAGGAGAGGGGATTAAGGGTTATGGGGAGAGGGCGGGAATGTGGAACTGAGCAGCGACAGATCAGCCATGATCTTATTGAATGGCGGGGCAGGCTCGAAGGGCTGGATGGCCTACTCCTGCTCCTATTTCTTATGTTCTTATGTTCTTAAAGGTGCAGACAATGTGAGTGGAGAGAGCATTAAGCACAGGTTAAAGAGATGTGTATTGTCTCCAGACAGGACAGTAAGCGAGATGCCGCAAGCGCAGGCAAGTCATGGGGGGTTACAGATAGTGTGACACGAACCCAAGGTCCCATGTGAGGCCGTCCTCATGTGTGCGGAACTTGGCTATCAGTCTCTGCTCAGCGACTCTGCGCTGTCGTGGACGTTTACCCGAAGATCAGAGGCCGAATGCCCGTGAAGTGTTCGCCAACAGGAAGGGAACAGTCTTGCCTGGTGAATGCCCAGAGGTGTTCGTTCATCTATTGCCGTAGCGTCCGCATGGTCTCCCCAGTTGCCTCGGGACGTCCTTTCCTGCAGCATATCGGGTAGACAACGTTGGCCGAGTTGCAAGAGTATGTACCTGGTGGATGGTGTTCTCACGTGAGATGTAGTCCACATCTTGGTCATAGAGGACAGAGAGTAGCGGTGGAAGGGCATTTTTGAGAATCGAGATCTTTAGGGAGTGATGTTTTCCGCAGGGATCAGTGCTGGGACCTTTATTGTTTGTAGTGTTTGTAAATGATCTGGAGGAGATTGTGGAGATGCCGGGGATTGTCAGAAGGTACAACAGGATATAGATAGATTGGAGACTTGGGCACAGAAATGGATAGAGGAGTGGATAGAGGAGAGCCGGTGGATGCGGTCTTTCTGGATTTTCAGAAGGCGTTTGACAAGGTACCTCACAAGAGGTTATTGCAGAAGGTCAGGGGACATGCAAATTGTGCGGAGGGTGTGGAGAGTCTGCAGAAGGATCTAGATAGGCTGGGCGAATGGGCCAGGAAATGGCAAATGGAGTTTAATGTTGGCAAGTGTGAGGTGGTCCACTTTGGTAGGAATAATGGTAGGAAGGACTATTACTTACGTGGCGAAAAACTGCAGCAGGCGACGGTGCAGAGGGACCTGGGCGTCCTTGTGCATGAGTCGCAAAAACCCAGCTTGCAGGTGCAGCAGGTGGTCAGGAAGGCGAATGGGATGCTGGCCTTCATAGCGAGGGGGATTGAATGTAAAAGTAGGGAGGTCTTGCTGCAGCTGTATAGGGCATTGGTGAGGCCGCAGCTGGAGTACTGTGTGCAGTTTTGGGTGCCGCACCTGCGCAAGGATATTTTGGCCTTGGAGGGAGTGCAGAGGAGGTTTACTAGGCTGATACCGGAGTTGAGGGGGTCGAGCTATGAGGAGAGGCTGAATAAACTAGGCTTGTACTCGTTAGAGTTTAGAAGAATGAGGGGAGATCTCATTGAGACGTATAAGATGATGAATGGGATGGATAGGATAGAGGTGGAGAGACTCTTCCCACTCAGAAAGGACAGTAGGACTAGGGGGCACAGCCTCAAGATAAAGGGGGGGCGGTTTAGAACGGAGTTGAGGAGGAACTTCTTCACTCAAAGGGTGGTGAATCTCTGGAATTCTCTGCCCGTTGAAGTGGTGGAGGCTGCCTCGCTAAATATTTTTAAGAAGCGGGTTGATGGGTTCTTGATAAGAGAGGGGATTAAGGGTTATGGGGAGAGGGCGGGAAAGTGGAACTGAGCCACGACAGATCAGCCATGATCTTATTGAATGGTGGGGCAGGCTCGAAGGGCTAGATGGCCGACTCCTGCTCCTATTTCTTATGTTCTTAAATGGAATTTAATCTGGACAAATGTGAGGTGATGCATTTTTGAGGGTCAAATTTGGGTGGCAAATGTATTATAAATAGTAGAACCCTTCGGGATATTAGCATACAGGGGGTTCTGTCCACAGTTCCCGAAAGGTGGCCACACAGTTGGCCAAGGTGACTAAGAAGGCATGCTTGCCTTCACCAGCCAGGGCACCGAGTTGGGAAATCATGTTGTAGCTATATAAAACCTCTCTCAGGCCGCATTTGGAGTATTGCGTACAGTTCTGGTCACCGCACTACCAGAAGGAGGTGGAAGCTATTGAGAGGGTGCAGAGGAGATGTACAAGGATGTTGCCCTGGATTGGGAGGCATGCCTTATGAGGATAGTTTGAGGGATCTAGGTCTTTTCTCCTCGATGGATGAGAGGTGACCTGATTGAGGTTTCTAAGACGTTGAGAGGAATAGCTAGGGTGGATTCTCGGAGGCTATTTCCCAGGGCTGAAATGGTCGCGACGAGAGGACACAGGGTTTAAGGTGCTGGGGAGCGGGAGATGTTAGGGGTAAGTTTTTCACTCAGAGGGTGGTGAGTGAGTGGAATCGGCTGCCAGCGGTGGTGGTAGAGGCGAACTCACAGGGGTCTTTTAAGAGACTTCTGGATGAGTACATGGGATCTAATGGCATTGGGAGTTACAGATAGTTCTATGGCTTGGTAGGTATGGATGTGATCGGCGCAACTCGTGGGCCGAAGGGCCTGTTTGTGCTGTAGTGTTCTATGTTCTGGTCGCCACACCACCAGAAGGAGGTGGAAGCTTTGGAGAGAGCGCACAGAAGGTTCACCAGGATGTTGCCTGGTCTCGAGGGTGTCGGATATGAGGACAGGTTGAAGAAACTCGGCTTGCTTTCAATAGAAAGACGGAGGCTGAGGGGGGGACCCCGCTAGAGGTCTACAAAACGATGAGAGGCAGACACATGGTGGCGAGCCGGAGTGATTTCCCAGGGTGTCAAGTTACCAGGGTCCAAGGTGAGAGGGGGAGTTTAAGGGAGATGTGCAGCGGGAGGTTTCTCCACACAGAGTGGGTGCCTAGAACGTGCTGCCAGGGAAGGCGGTGGACGCAGGGACATTAGCAACATTTAGGAGGCATCTAGATGGGTACAGGAACAGGGAGGGAATAGATGGGTATGGGCCAAGTAAGAGCAGAAGGTACTTTTCTTTTAGTTTAGTTAGGGCATCATGATTGATAAAGGTTTGGAGGGCTGAAGGGCCTGTTCCTGTGTTGTACTTTAAGAACATAAGAAATAGGAGCAGGAGTAGGCCATCTAGCCCTTCGAGCCTGCCCCGCCATTCAATAAGATCATGCCTGATCTGAAGTGGATCAGTTCCACTTTCCCGCCCTCTCCCCATAACCCTTAATTCCCTTGCCTACCAAAAACCTATCTACCCGCGTCTTAAACATATTTAGCGAGGCAGCCTCCACCACTTCAACGGGCAGAGAATTCCAGAGATTCATCACCCTTTGAGTGAAGAAGTTCCTCCTCAACTCTGTTCTAAACCGCCCCCCCTTTATCTTGAGGCTGTGCCCTCTAGTCCTACTGTCCTTTCTGAGCGGGAAGAATCTCTCTACCTCTACCCTATCCATCCCATTCATCATCTTATATGTCTCTATAAGATCCCCCCTCATCCTTCTAAACTCCAACAAGTACAGACCCAGTCTATTTAGTCTCTCTTCATAGTCCAACCCCCTCATCTCCGGTGTCAGCCTAGTGAACCTCCTCTGCACTCCCTCCAAGGCCAAAATATCCTTGCGCAAGTGCGGCGACCAAAACTGCACACAGTACTCCAGCTGCGGCCTCACCAGTGCCCTGTACAATCGCAGCAAGACCTCCCTGCTTTTATATTCAATCCCCCTCGCTATAAAGGCCAGCATCCCATTCGCCTTCTTGATCACCTGCTGCACCTGCAGACTGGGTTTTTGCCACTCACGCACAAGGACCCCCAGGTCCCTCTGCACCGTAGCATGCTGCAGCTTTTCGCCCTTTAAATAGTAATCCCTCCTACCATTATTCCTGCCAAAGTGGATAACCTCACACTTGCTAACATTGTACTCCATCTGCCAGGTCCTCGCCCACTCGCTCAGCCTATCCAGATCCCTCTGCAGACCCGTCTGGTTCACGAATATCCTCGAGGGAAGGAAATCTGCCATCCTTACCTGGTCTGGCCTACGTGGGAGTCCAGATCCTCAGCAATGTGGGTGACTCTCAAGAATGGGCAACAAATACGGGCCCAGCCTGTGACACCCACATCCTACGGTCGAATATTAAAAAAATAAGAATGAACCTCAGTCTGGTTCCCCTCAAACTATTGAGTGAATGAAGTTAGTCTCCCGTCACAAATTACCAAGACATCAGACTCTCATAAACACTATTTATTGGATACAAACTGCAGTTAAATTTGAGATATGTCTACATGTAATCAGAGTTATCCTGCAGCTCAACACTAACGGGGAGAATGAGTTCACAAAACAAGTAACAAATATCCCCACTCGATAGTCAGCGATTCACTGTAAACCAGCAATAACAGATGTTGAGTATTCATTAGAGCAGCGACCAGAGTCTGAGCTTACAACTGGAGTCTACTTTCAGAACAATTCTTTCAATATCTGACAAGTTACTCACTTTGAACAACCTGTCTATCAGACAGCTCAAAACAACTTGTGATTCCCAACATTCGGAGCTTACACACAGTCTCATCCTGTGAGCTGCAGGGCTGGACTGTGATCTGTTCACTGTTCATCTTTACTTCTGTTTGACGTAACTTTAAAATGAGGTTTGCGGACCCGATTGGTCTATTGCTTGAGAGATCCGGTGGGGTACGTGTTGAGTCTAACATGTGTAACTGACATCAGGGGTCAGCTTTCGAGTGTCAGAATGAACACGTTTCAGTCCTGGATGGGCAATTCTCTACATAATCCAACCCGTATAATCATCTGTGAGCTCGCTGGTGGGTCACTAGATGGGAGAAGCGAGGGAACACCCATTTCCACACTTGGAAAAGGTGAATGGTCTCTCCCCAGTGTGAACTCGCTGGTGTGTCACCAGACGGGAGAAGGGAGAGAATCCCCCCATTTCCACACTTGGAGCAGGTGAATGGTCTCTCCCCACGGTTCACTAGATGATACCGGAGATGAGGGGGTTGGACTATGAAGAGAGACTAAATAGACTGGGTCTGTAGTAGGCTGAGGGGGGATCTTATAGAGACGTATAAGATAATGAAGGGGATGGATAGGGTAGAGGTAGAGAGATTCTTCCCGCTTAGAAAGGACAGCAGGACTAGAGGGCACAGCCTCAAGATAAGGGGGGGGCAGTTTAGATCGGAGTTGAGGAGGAATTTCTTCACTCAAAGGGTGGTGAATCTCTGGAATTCTCTGCCCGTTGACGTGGTGGGGGCTGCCTCGCTCAATATATTGAAGTCACGGGTAGATAGGTTTCTGATAGACAGGGGGAATTAAGGGGAGAAAGCGGGAAAGTGGAACTGATCCACTTCAGATCAGCCATTGAATGGCAGGGCAGGCTCAAAGGGGCTAGATGGCCTACTCCTGCTCCTATTTCTTATGTTCCCCAGGGTGAATTTGTTGGTGGGTCAGCAGACTGAGGATCGAGTGAGTCTCTTCCCACATTCGGAGCAGGTGAACACTCTCTCCCGAGCTGGTGTACAACCAGATGAGTTGATCGCTTGAGCCCAGTCCCACAGTGAGCAGCAGCAGAACGGTCTCTCCTCGGCACGTCGATGGTCCTGCACTTCCCCAGAACCTGTAAAGCACTTCCCACACGCTGGACATTTCAAGAGGTCTCTCATCAGTGTGAACTCGTTGGTGTGTCGGAAGGTGGCGGGGGGTGGGGAACGTCCTGAACCTCTTCCCACACTGTGGGCAGCTGAATGGTAATCCGCCACTTCTGCCCTCTCCCCAGAAACAACCTCCAACAAAGAAAGCAGCTCCCACCGAACACGAGAGCCAGCCACCCACACACAACCCACCCAGATAGCGGCACGGTGGCACAGCGGGTTAGCACTGCTGCTCCAGGGACCTGGGTTCGATTCAAGGCTCGGGTCACTGCCTGTGCGGAGTTTGCACATTCTCCTCGTGTCTGCGTGGGTTTCCTCCCACAGTCCAAAGATGTGCAGGTTAGGTCGATTGGCCGTGCTAAAAAATATTGTCCCCTTAGTGTCCTGGGATGCGTAGGCTAGAGGGATTAGTGAGTAAAACATGTAGGGATATGGGGGTAGGGCCTGGGTGGGATTGTGTTTGGTGCAGACTCCACAGGCCTCTTTCTGCACTGCAGGGTTCTATGATTGATAAAAGCAAACTACTGCGGATGCTGGAATTCGAAACAAAAGCAGAAAATGCTGGAAAATCTCAGCAGGTCTGACAGCAGCTGTGGAAATCCGCCGTTTCGGGTCTCGATCACTCTTCCTCAGAGCTGCAGGACGCAGGTTCAAGGGTGTGGATTCAGGGTTAGGGAGACTGGGAACTTGATCCGGGGGGGGGAGGGAAACGGCAGAGGCAGCTGGTCAGATCGTCTGAATCGTAGTAACAAAGGAGCCCCTCACGCTGGGTGGAGGGGAGGACGGAGGAGACAAGGGAGAGGCCTTCCAAAGAAACTAACTTGTGTCGGGGGTATAGGACATTGTGTTTGATACGCAGTTGATTCACTAGAATTTCATTTTCAATTTCCTGAATCCTAGTCTCAAAGTGAGAGGTTCTGAGAAGTCTCTCATTGGTCAGAAAAGGGCTAGATGGCCTACTCCTGCTCCTATTTCTTACGTTCTCATGTTCCGAATACGTCGCCCAGAGATCATTTCAAAGGTTTCTCCAGCGGGAACTCAGTGTCATTTCAGCAGAAAGCGTAGCGAAGTGAACCCCGTGAATGGTCTCTCCCCAGCGAGAAGCTGCTGTTTTGTCTTTTGGGGGAGGGGGGTGGAACGGCACAGTGCTTAGCACCGCTGCCTCACAACGCCGGGGACGCGGGTTCGATTCCCGGCTTGGGTCACCGTCTGTGCGGAGTTTGCGCGTTCTCCCCGTGTCTGCGTGGGTTTTCCCCCAGATGCTCCGGTTTCCTCCCACAGTCTGAAAGACGTGCTGGTTTAGGTGCATTGACCCAAACGCTCCCACCCACCCCCCCCCGAGTGTGGCGACTCGGGGATTTTCCACAATAACTTCATTGCGGTGTCAACGTAAGTCTACTCGCGGCTAATTTACTTTTAGGAGGGTGACTGTTGAGTGAATCCCTTCGTGAACATGGACACAGCGAACGGCCTCTCCCCGCCGTGAGCTCGCTGGTGCCTCAACAGGTTGGACGACTGAGTGAACCGCTTCCCGCACTTGGAGCAGGCGAACGGCCTCTCCCCGGTGTGACTGCGCCGGTGGGTAATGAGGTCAGATGATCGCCTGAACCCAGTCCCGCAGTGGGAGCACCTGAACGGCCTCTCGTCAGTGTGCGCACGGCGATGAGACGCCAGGTCCCAGGAGCTTTTGAAGCACTGCCTGCAGTCCGAGCACTTAAAAGGCCTCTCGTCGGTGTGAACTTGCTGGTGCCTCTGGAGGTGGGACGACCGAGTGAACCCCTTCCCGCACGTGGAGCAGGTGAACGGCCTCTCCCCGGTGTGGCTGCGCTGGTGGGTCAGCAGGTCGGACGACAGGGTGAATCCCTTCCCGCAGTCGGGGCAGGTGAAGGGCCGCTCCCCGGTGTGGACGCGCTGGTGGGCCAGCAGGTCGGAGGACCGAGTGAAGCCCTTCCCGCACACGCAGCAGGCGAAGAGCCGCTCGCCGGTGTGAAATCGCCGGTGCGTCAGCAGGTTGGTGGAGTTGATGAAGGCCTTCCCGCACTCTGAGCAGCTGAACGGCCTCTCCCCGGTGTGAACTCGCTGGTGCGTGCGCAGCGTCGACGACTGGGTGAATCCTTTGCCGCACACGGGGCAGGTGAACGGCCTCTCCCCGGTGTGGATGCGGCGGTGGGTCTCCAGCTTCGACTGGTAGCTGAACCCCTTCCCGCAGTCCCCACATTTCCACGACTTCTTGCTTTCTCCTTCCATCTTCCGAAGCCAGCGATGTTCAGGTTAAAATGGGCGGCTGTCAAGAGCTTGACGTGATGCTCACAGCGAGCTTCCTGACTGCAAATCCTCCTGTTCTAACACCCTGTGGAATTGATTTAAAAATGGAAAAAAAAGGGAATGAGAGAGGGTCCACAAAAACACAAACGCAGGCCATAAACTTGAGGTCAGCGTTAGGAAAAAGTAACCATTTAAACTGGTGCGTTGTCATAGCCCAACTGATTGGCTAATATTCTTTACAGAAGGAAACTCTAAATTTTAGGCCAAATGCAGGTTTATTTATTAGTGTCACAAGTAGGCTCACGTTAACACTGCAATGAAGTTACTGTGAAAATCCCCTAGTCGCCACATCCGGCCCCTGTTCAGGTAACACGGAGGGAGAATTCAGCACGGCCGACGCACCTAACCAGCACGTCTTTCGGACTGTGGGAGGAAACCGGAGCACCCGGAGGAAACCCACTCAGATAAAGGGAGAAGGTGCAGACTCCGCGCAGACAGCGGCCCAGGCCGGGATTCGAACCCGGGTCCCCTGGCGTGGTGAGGCAGCAGTGCCAACCCCACTGCGCCACCCGGTCTAGAATGTGGCCTCAACTGGGTGGGGGGGAGAGAGTTTGGGATGGTGGGGGGGGCAGAGGGCCTGGGTCAGACGCCCCTGTCACAGAGTCGGTGCGGGCTTGATGTTCTGAGTAGCCTCCTTCTGCAGTGTGGGGGATTCAGATTTGAGGAGGAACTTCTTCACTCAAAGGGTGGTGAACCTCTGGAATTCTCTGCCCGTTGACGTGATGGAGGCTGCCTCGCTGAATACATTTAAGTCACGGGTGGGTAGGTTTCTGACAGACAGGGGAATTAAGGGTTGTGGGGGGTGGGGGGGAAACCAGAACTGATCCACTTCTTACTGAATGGCGGGGCAGGCTCGAGGGGCTAGATGGCCGACTCCTCCTCCTATTTCTTACAAACGGACTCGAGGCTGGGTGAAGCATGTTTTTGACCCACACGGGAGCCCGAGGATTACCGGTGGGCGCACAGGGGGGTGGGGAAAGGGTCAGGAAAACTGTCTGCACGTAAGCCATGAATTGCAAAGATGGGCTGAATGGCCTGGGCTCAGGTGGAGAAGTCAATGGGAGGCTGAGGCCCCGCCCCCTCTTTGTTGCGTCACGGGGAGACGGCCGCGCATGCGCCCTGCTCCCCCCCACCCACCCCTCCCGCTGAAGCAAGATGGCGGCCGCGGCCTTGGGCCTGGTTCCGGTGGAAAATCCCCGCTGCTAAACACCCGCGACCCGCAGGCTCCGACTCCGGGGGAGGGAAGGCTTGCGGCCGACGGTGGGCGTTTGTGAAGCCTCCGCTCGCTCCCTCCTTCCTTCCCTCCACCCCGGCTCCATTCCTCCCACCGGCTCTCACCCGCTGAAAGAAGCCGCCGCCTCTCCCGCACACTCAGAGGGCTCCGCGCCGACTGACGGTGCGCATGCGCCCGATGCAGCACCGCGCCTGCGCACTGGGCTGCTGCGGAGGGACTTAGGGCGCTGCCACAGCCGCGGCGCATGTTGGGTAACAGCAGCGCCATGGGCTCATGCGACAGAGGATCAAACTAACTTCTCACCCACATAAGAAGAATTACTTTTTTTTAAAAGAAATCACACATTTTTTGTGAATCGGTACTCTGTTTGCCAACATTAAGGGCATTTAAATGGTCACTGGATAAACATATTGATGATATTGGAATAGTGTCGATTAGATGGGCTTTAGATTGGTTTCACAGGTCAGCGCAACATCGAGGGCCAAAGGGCCTGTACTGTTCTATTTTACGCTCCATTCCTGAAAATTATTTAAACACCTGCTCTTCTCTGCGAATGAGCAGAGGTTTTCTGAACTGTAAGTTTTAATGTTTATTTATCATTCACAAGTAAGGCTTACATTAACACTGCAATGAAGTTACTGTGAAACTTCCCTAGCCACCGCAGTCCGGCACTTGTTTGGGTCAATACACCTAACCAGCAGGTCTTTGGGAGGAAACCAGAGCACCCAGCGGAAACTCACTCAGACATGGGAAGAACATGCAAACTTCATAAGAACATAAGAAATAGGAGCAGGAGTAGGCCATCTAGCCCTTCGAGCCTGCCCCGCCATTCAATAAGATCATGGCTGATCTGTTGTGGCTCAGTTCCACTTTCCCGCCCTCTCCCCATAACCCTTAATCCCCTCTCTTATCAAGAACCCATCAACCCGCTTCTTAAAAATATTTAGCGAGGCAGCCTCCACCACTTCAACGGGCAGAGAATTCCAGAGATTCACCACCCTTTGAGTGAAGAAGTTCCTCCTCAACTCCGTTCTAAACCGCCTCCCCTTTATCTTGAGGCTGTGCCCCCTAGTCCTACTGTCTTTTTTGAGCGGGAAGAGTCTCTCCACCTCTATCCTATCCATCCCATTCATCATCTTATACGTCTCAATGAGATCTCCCCTCATTCTTCTAAACTCTAACGAGTACAAGCCTAGTTTATTCAGCCTCTCCTCATAGCTCAATCCCCTCAACTCCGGTATCAGCCTAGTAAACCTCCTCTGCACTCCCTCCAGGGCCAAAATATCCTTGCGCAGGTGCGGCGCCCAAAACTGCACACAGTACTCCAGCTGCGGCCTCACCAATGCCCTATACAGCTGCAGCAAGACCTCCCTACTTTTATATTCAATCCCCCTCGCTATGAAGGCCAGCATCCCATTCGCCTTCCTGACCACCTGCTGCACCTGCAGGCTGGGTTTTTGCGACTCATGCACAAGGACCCCGAGGTCCCTCTGCACCGTTGCCTGCTGCAGTTTTTCGCCACGTAAGTAATAGTCCTTCCTACCATTCTTCCTACCAAAGTGGACCACCTCACACTTGCCAACATTAAATTCCATTTGCCATTTCCTGGCCCATTCGCCAGTGCTAATCATTGTGCTACACTGGCTTTCCAAAGTGTTGTCCAACTCCCCCGCCCAACCTCCGGACTGGGTCAGATCTCAAACAATGACGAGACAGCGTACAGGAATGATAGAGAATATGGTCAACTGGTGCAATGACAATAATCTGTACCTCAACGTCAACAAAATGAAGGAGATTGTCATCGACTTCAGGAAGCATAGTGGAGAACATGCCCCTATTTACATCAATGGGGACAAAGTAGAAAGGGTCAAGAGCTTTAAGTTTTTAGGTGTCCAGATCACCAACAGCCTGTCCTGGTCTTCCCTCCCCCCATGTCAATGCTGTACTTAAGCCCCGCCAAGACTTTTACTTTTCTGAGAAGACTAAGGAAATTTGGCATGTTAGCTATGACTCTCACCAACTTTTACAGGTGCACCATAGAAAGCATTCTTTCTGGCTGTATCACAGCTTGGTATGGGCTCCTGTTCTGCCCAAGAATACAAGAAACTACAAAAGGTCGTGAATGTAGCCCCAATCCAGCCACACAAACCAGCCTCCCATCCACTGACTGTCTACACTTCCCGCTGCCTCGGGGAAAAGCAGCCGGGATAATTAAGGACCCCCCCACGCACCCCGGACATTCTCTCTTCCGCCTTCTTCCATCGGGAAAAAGATACAAAAGTCTGAGGTCACGTACCGACCGACTCAAGAACAGGTTCTTCCCTGCGGCCAGATTTTTGAATGGGTCTACCTCACACTAAGCTGATCTTTCTCTACACCCTCGCTATGACTGTAACACTACATTCTGCACCCTCTCCTTTCCTTCTCTATGAACGGTATGCTTTGGCTGTAAAGCGCACAAGAAACAATACTTTTCACTGTGCGTAAATACGTGACAATAATAAATTAAATCAAATCACCCTCGGCTTCTTGTGAATCTCCTCTGTACTCTCCAATGCCTTCCTCAAGTGTGGCACTAAGGATTGGATGCAGTGCTTCAGGTGAGGCCAAACAAGTGTCTTATACAAGTTCAACGTGACCTTCCTCACCTTGTACGCTATGCCCCTATTAACAAAGCTTCAGATGCTATCTGCTTTATTATCTGCTCTCTCAACCTGCCCTTCCATCTCCATTAGCAAGTTGAGCTCCTATACAATTTATCCCATTATCCAATCATGAATATAGACCCTAAATAGTTGAGATCCCAACACTGCTCCCACTCCACTAGTTACACTTTGCCGTCCTGAAAATGACCCACTTGTCCCAACTCATTAGTTAACCAAGACTCTATCCCTGCTAATATAGCACCCACAACACCATGAGCTCCTAACTTGTGCAGTAACCTTTTATGTGATATCTTACTAAATGCCTTTGGAAATCCAACATGTATCACATCTACTGGCTCCCCTTTATCTACCCTGCTTCTTATTCCCCCAAAGAACTCAAGGCTCTGCAGTCATTTTGGAGTTGAGGATTTGGGAGACAGGAGAGAGGGACAGCTCTTGAAAAGGAATGAACATGTATTAACATAAGCAATAGGAGCAGGAGTAGGCCATCTAGCCCTTTGAGCCTGCCCCACCATTCAATAAGATCATGGCTGATCTGATAGTGGATCAGTTCCACTTACCCGCCTGCTCCCCATAACCCTTAATTCCCTTATTGATCTGAAATCTATCTACCTGTGACTTAAGTATATTCAACGAGGCAGCCCCCACCACTTCAACGGGCAGAGAATTCCAGAGACTCACCACCCTTTGAGTGAAGAAGTTCCTCCTCAACTCCAATCTAAACTGCCCACCCCCCTTATCTTGAGGCTGTGCCCTCTAGTCCTGCTATCCTTTCTAAGCAGGAAGAATCTCTCTACCTCTACCCTATCCATCCCCTTCATTATCTTATACGTCTCTATAAGATCCCCTCTCAGCCTTCTAAACTCCAACGAGTACAGACCCAATCTACTCAATCTCTCCTCATAAGCTAACCCCCTCATCTCCGGTATCAGTCTAGTGAACCTTGTCTGTACTCCCTCCAAGGTCAATATATCCTTTCGCAAATAAGGGGACCAAAACTGCACACAGTACTCCAGTTATGGCCTCACCAGTGCCCTGTACGGTTGCAGCAAGACCTCCCTGCTTTTATATTCTATCCCCCTCGCTATAAAGGCAACATCCCATTCACCTTCTTGATCACCTGCTGCACCTGCAGACTGGGTTTTTGCAATTCGTGCACAAGGACCCCCAGGTCCCTCTGCACCCTAGCATGCTGCAACTTTTCACCCACTTAAATAATATTCCATCCTACTATTATTTCTACCAAAGTGGATAACCTCACATTCGTATTAGGGATGTTGAAATGTTTATGGCGAAACTGATTTGATGTTTGTCTGGAATATTAATTCCTGAAACGGGATTGGCCTTTATTATCATCGGAATTAGACCAGCAATGGAAAAATGGACAAAACAGTAAAATCCAAATCACTTACTTGTGAACTTGCTGGTGTCTCAGCAGGGTGGATGAATGAGCAAATCCCTTCCCACACACAGAGCAGGCGAACGGCTTCTCCCCAGTGTGGACCCGCTGGTGTGTCAGCAGGGTTGACGACTGGGTGAATCGCTTCCCACAGGTAGAGCAGCCGAACGGCCTCTCCCCGGTGTGGACTCGCTGGTGCTCCAGCAGGTCCGTCGACCCACTGAACCCCTTCCCACACACCGAGCAGGTGAAGGGCCTCTCCCCGGTGTGAACCCGCTGGTGTTTCCGCAGGGTGGACGAGTTAGTGAATCCCTTCCCGCACTGGGAGCAGGAGAAGGGCCTCTCCCCGGTGTGGACCCGCTGGTGCGTCAGCAAGCGCGACGACCGAGTGAATCCCTTCCCGCAGTAGGTGCAGGTAAACGGGCTCTCGCCGGTGTGAATTCGCCGGTGCACGGTCAGGTCCGATAGCTGCCTGAACCCAGTGCCGCACTGAGGGCACCTGAACGGTCTCTCGTCGGTGTGAATACGCTGATGGCGCATCAGTTCGGCGGAACTTTTGTAGCACTTCTCGCACACGGGGCATTTAAAGGGTCTCTCTTCGGAGTGGACTCGCTGGTGAGCCAAAAGGTTGCACGACAGACTGAATCCCTTCCCGCACACCGAGCAGGTGAAGGGTCTCTCCCCGGTGTGAGTGCGCCGATGAGTTTCCAGCTCAACGGGATAATTAAACCCCTTCTCACAATCCCCGCACTTCCACGGTTTCTCCTCCGCGTGACTGCACTTGTGGCTCGAGACGTCATTTGATCGGATGAAGCCTCGTCCACACGCAGAGCACGCGTGCAGTTTCTCTCCACTCTGAGCGGTGCTTTCTCCTTCCATGCTCAAAATCCCAAAGATTTCCCGGGTGAAGGAAAACTGTCGGACGGCTGTCTGATCCTGTTGTGGCGACGGGTTTGAGTTTCCCCAACTGCAAATCCTCCCTTTCTGATATCCTGTGAAATAAAAACAGAAAAAAGGGAGTGACAGAGAACCCACAAAAACACAAAAGTAGAAATCGAGTAGTATAATTTGTGACTGGCACTTGGAAAAAGTTTATAAATTTCTAACAGGGTTAGACAGGATGGCTTCAGAATGAAATGTTGCCAATAATGGGGAATCGTAGAAACCCTACAGTGCAGAAAGAGGCCATTTGGCCCATCAAGTCTGCTCCAACCACAATCCTATCCAGGCCCTACCCCCATATCCCTACATATTTACCCACTAATTCCTCTATCCTACACATCCCTGTACACTAAGGGGCAATTTTAGCACGGCCAATCAACCTAACCCATACATCTTTGGGCTGTGGGAGGAAACCGGAGCACCCGGAGGAAACCCACGCAGACACGAGGAGAATGTGCAAACTCCACGCAGACAGTGAAATAAGCTGGGAATAGAACCCAGGTCCCTGGAGCTGTGGAGCAGCAGTGCTAACCACTGTGCTACCGTGTCGCCCAGAGTCAAGAAGATGAGATCCTAGTGTCTCTTTACCTTTTCATGCGTAAATCCACCTCTTCCCAAATAAACCTGTTGGACTTTAACCTGGTGTTGAGGCCCATATGGCCCATCAAGTCTGCACCGACCACAATCCCACCCAGGCCCTACCCCCATATCCCTACAAAATTTACCCGCTAATCCCTCTAAACTATGCATCTCTGGACACTAAGGGGCAATTTTAGCATGGCCAATCAACCTAACCCACACATCTTTGGACTGTGGGAGGAAACTGGAGCAGCCGAAGGAAACCCACGCAGACACGAGGAGAATGTGCAAACTCCACACAGACAGCGACCTAAGCCGGGAATCAAACCCAGGTCCCTGGAGCTGTGAAGCAGTAGTGCTAATCCACTGTGCTACCGTGCCACCCTGGAAGTCCAGAACTGGGGTTTCAGGGTAAGGGGCAAACCTTTTACAACCGAGGTGAGGAGAAAAAAAGGTGGAAAGACTCTTCCCGCTCAAAAAAGACAATAGGACTAGGGGGCACAGCCTCAAGATAAAGGGGGGCGGTTTAGAATGGAGTTGAGGAGGAACTTCTTCACTCAAAGGGTGGTGAATCTCTGGAATTCTCTGCCCATTGAAGTGGTGGAGGCTGCCTCGCTAAATATTTTTAAGACGCGGGTTGATGGGTTTTTGATAGGAGAGGGGATTAAGGGTTATGGGGAGGGGGCGGGAAAGTGGAACTGAGCAGCGACAGATCAGCCATGATCTTATTGAATGGCGGGGCAGGCTCGAAGGGCTGGATGGCCTACTCCTGCTCCTATTTCTTATGTTCTTATGTTCTTAAATTTCTTCACCCAGAGGGTGCTGAATGTGTGAAATTCACTCCCACAGAATGTAATTGAGGCCAAAATGTTGTCTGATTTCAAGAAGAAATTAGATATCGCTCTTGGGGCTAAGGGATAGAGAGGAAGGTAGGATCAAGATATTGAATTCAATGAGTAGCCATGATCAAAATGAATGGTGGAGCAGGCTTGAATAGCCTACACCTGCCTCTAGTTTCTATGTTAAGTGACCATGAAAGTTTCTGGGATCATTGTTTAACAAAAAAACAACTAATTCACTCATGTCCTTCAAGATAGGGGCTTGAATTTATCCAGATTTCTGCTGACTATGCACTCTGCAGTGATACCCATTCACTCACAACCGCTTTGCTCACTGACAAACACAGGCTGTCAGTTAAGGAGCACCTCAACGGAATGTTCACCTCCTGGCTTTCAAATCTCGCTCTTTCCTGTTTCCAGCTACACATGTTTAAATCTTTAACTACAGATGAAGCAGAAACACTTACACTCAGGTCCCCATGAACTGAGTGACTGGGTGTGAATGTCTAGTTGAGTTTTCCACCGTCATATCCTGTTCTCCTGATGCTCTCCAAAAAGTCATGTGAGTCCAAGATTAGAAAAGTTAGAAGAGACAACTGTTTCTCTTGGGTTGAGTTTTGTGTGTGTAAATCCTCCCCTCTAACTCCAAAGTCCATCACTGTCAGTCCAGGAGAGAAACTCACAACATTCTCTCCTCCTGCTGGCAGGGAGCAGCGCGCCTGCGCACGGCCGCACACCCGCCACTGTAAAGATGGCGGCCGTCAACTCGGGCCTGTCGTCAGGTTCAGGCTCCCGCCTGGGCCCGCACGAAACCCGGGGCGCTCAAGGCCGTCAATCCTGGCCCGAGGCCTCCGCTGGGTGTTCATGAAGCCTCCCTCGCCACTCCGCCGCCTCCATCAGCCTCCGACGATCGGCCGCGAGTCACTCGTGTCCAAACCGAGGTCACCGCCTGGCTGCAGCGCCAGCATCTAAACTGCGCATGCCCCGACTGGCGCAGACACCGCGCATGCTCAGCAGGAAGGCTGCCGTGCGCATGTTCCAGGACAAGGACAACAATGCGCATGCCCAGGGGGAAGACCACATTGAGTGACAGAGAAGGAGGCCATTCGGCCCATTAAGAACATAAGAAATAGGAGCAGGAGTGGGCCATTTGGCCCCTTCAGCCTGCCCCGCCATTCAATAAGATCATGCTTTCTCCCCATAACCCTTAATTCCCCTGTCTATCAGAAACCTATCTACCCGTGACTTAAATATATTCAGCGAGGCAGCCTCCACCACTTCAACGGGCAGAGAATTCCAGAGATTCACCACCCTTTGAGTGAAGAAGTTCCTCCTCAACTCCGTTCTAAACTGCCTCCCCCCCCACCTGCTGCCTTATTTTGAGGCTGTGCCCTCTAGTCCTGCTATCCTTTCTAAGCGGGAAGAATCTCTCTACCTCTACCCTATCCATCCCCTTCATTATCTTAGACATCTCTCTATAAGATTCCCCACCCTCATCCTTCTAAACTCCAACGAGTACAAGCCCAGTCTATTCAGCCTCTCTTCATAGCTCAACCCCCTCAACTCTGGTATCAGCCTAGTGAACCTCCTCTGCACTCCCTCCGAGGCCAATATCTCCTTCTGCAAATGCGGCGACCAAAACTGCACACAGTACTCCAGCTGCAGCCTCGCCAGTACCCTGTCCAGTTGCAGCAAGACATAAGAACTTAAGAACATAAGAAATAGGAGCAGGAGTAGGCCATCTAGCCCCTCAAGCCTGCCCCGCCATTCAATAAGATAATGGCTGATCTGTCGCTGCTCAGTTCCACTTTCCCGCCCTCTCCCCATAACCCTTAATCCCCTCGCTTATCAAAAACCCATCAACCCGCGTCTTAAAAATATTCACCACCCTTTGAGTGAAGAAGTTCCTCCTCAACTCCGTTCTAAACCGTCCCCCCTTTATCTTGAGGCTGTGCCCCCTAGTCCTACTATCCTTTCTGAGCGGGAAGAGTCTCTCCACCTCTATCCTATCCATCCCATTCATCATCTTATACGTCTCAATGAGATCTCCCCTCATTCTTCTAAACTCTAACGAGTACAAGCCTAATTTATTCAGCCTCTCCTCATAGCTCAACCCCCTCAACTCCGGTATCAGCCTAGTAAACCTCCTCTGCACTCCCTCCAAGGCCAAAACATCCTTGCGTAAGTACGGCGCCCAAAACTGCACACAGTACTCCAGCTGCGGCCTCACCAGTGCCCTGTACAGCCGCAGCAAGACCTCCCTACTTTTATATTCAATCCCCCTTGCTATGAAGGCCAGCATCCCATTCGCCTTCCTGACCACCTGCTGCTCCTATTTCTTATGTTCTCAAGCACAGTATGAAGTCTCACAACACCAGGTTGAAGTCCAACAGGTTTGTTTGATAGTAGTACTGTTCGCAGTTTTGGGCGCCGTACTTACGCAAGGATATTTTGGCCTTGGAGGGAGTGCAGAGGAGGTTTACTAGGCTGATGCCGGAGTTGAGGGGGTTGAGCTATGAGGAGAGACTGAATAAATTAGGCTTGTACTCGTTAGAGTTTAGAAGAACATAAGAAATAGGAGCAGGAGTAGGCCATCTAGCCCTTCGAGCCTGCCCCGCCATTCAATAAGATCATGGCTGATCTGTTGTGGCTCAGTTCCACTTTCCCGCCTTCTCCCCATAACCCTTAATCCCCTCTCTTATCAAGAACCCATCAACCCGCTTCTTAAAAATATTTAGCGAGGCAGAAGGTGGAGAGACTCTTCCCGCTCAGAAAGGATAGTAGGACTAGGGGGCATAGCCTCAA
>NW_027651025.1:0-27729 GCF_965287045.1 Carcharhinus amblyrhynchos
CCGCCTACCCCCTGCTCTTCCCCCCACACTCCCCTCTTTCCTCGCCCATCCTATCTCCCCCCACCCACCCCCGCCCACCCCATCTCCCCTTCTCCCCCCGCACCCCCTCGCTCTCCTCCACCCTCCCTATACCCACCCCGCTCTCTCCCCAACCCCCCCCGCTCTCCCCCTTCTCCCCCACACTCTCCCCCCTCTTTCCCTTCTCACTTTCCCTCCTCACCATTTCTCTTCCCATTCTTCCACCCTCCCCCACCACCCCTTCTCCCTCCTTCTCCTCCTCCTCCTCATCTGGGAAAGAGAGAAGGGGAGGATGGATGAGTAGTGGGGTGAGGGTGGGAGAAAGAGTGGGAGAGTGGGTGGGAGGGGAGAGAGCGAGTGTATGGGAGAGAGAGTTGAAGGTGGATGAGGGATCGAGACAGAGGGGAAGGGGGGAGGCAGCAGGGAGCAGTCGGAGTCAAATCCTGTCCTCCCCCCTTCTCCTCCCTCTCCCTGGATTGAGTGAGGGGTCGATGGGGGGAGGGGGAGTTAGAGGTGTTGGAAGAGGAAGAGGTGAGGGAGGGGAGGAAGTAGGTGGGGAGAGGCACAGTGGTGGACTGAGAGGGAGGAGTGGAAGGAAGGGAGGTGAAGAGGAGGTGAGGGAGGTGAGAGGGGGTGGTGGTGAGGTGAGGGAGGGGGTGGAGGAAAGATGAGGGAGGGGATGGGGGGAGCCAGGGAGGGGGTGGGGGGAAGTGAGGTTGGGAGGAATGATGGTAGTGAGTGAAGAGGGTGAGGAAGGGTGGAGGGAAAAGGGTAGAGTGGGGCAGGTAGGGAGGGGGAAGGGTTGGAGGAGAGAGAAAGAGAGTTGGAAACGAGGAAGAAGGAGAATGTTAGCGAGAAGGAATGGGGCAGAGGAGAGAGAGCAGGGGGAGGGTGGGTGGGTGGGAGGAGGAGGGGGAGAGTGGGTGGAGGGAGACGGGGGAGGTGGATGGGGGTAGAGACAGGGAGAGGGCGGGTGGGACAAGAGAGAGAGGTGGATGTTGGGACAGAGAGAGGGAGGGTGGGGAAGAGAGAAAGGAATGGGTGGAGAGAGAGTGAGGAAGAGAAAGGGAGGGAGGGAGGGTGGGGAAAAGAGAGGGGAGGATAGGTGGGTGGGAGGAGAGGGGGGAGGATGGGGGGAGAGAGAGGTGGGAGGGTGGGTGGAGAGAGAGGAGAGCGAGGGGGGAGGGTGAGTGGGTGGCAGCGAGAGCGAGGGGGAGGGTGGGTGGCAGGGAGAGCGAGGGGGAGGGTGGGTGGGTGGCGGAGAGAGTGAGGGGGAGGGTGGGTGGGGGGAGAGCAGGGGGGGGAAGGAGGGTGGGTGGGGGAAAACGAGGGGAGAGCGAGGGTGGGAGAAGAGCCAGGGGGAGAGTGGTGGGTGGGGCAGAGCAAGGGGGGAGGGTGGGTGGGTGGGGGTAGAGTGAGGGGGTGAGTGGGTGGTGGTAGAGTGAGGGTGGGTGGGTGGGGGTAGAGCGAAGAGGGAGACAGGGTGAGTGGGTGGGGCTAGTGCGAGGAGGAGGGAGGGTGAATGGGTGGGGGAGGGAGGGTGAGTGGGTAGGAGGAAAGTGAGGGGGTTGGGTGGGTGTGTAGACGGGAGAGCGAGTGGGGGAGGGTGGGTGGGTGAGTGGGTAGGTGGGGAGGAGAGCGGGGGGGGAAGGAAGGGTGGGTGGGGAGTGAGGGGAGGGTGGGTGCATGAGGAGGAGAGTGAGGGGGACGGTGGGTGGGTGAGAAGGAGAACGAGGAGGAGGGTGGGTGGGTGGGGGTGAGCGAGGCAGGGGGGAGAGTGAGGGGGGGGTTGGGTGGGGGGAGAGCGACAGGGTGTGGGTGGGTGGGGGGAGAGTGAGGGGGGGATGAGTGCGTGGGGGGAGAGCGAGGTGGGGTGGGGGGGTGGGTGGGGGGAGAGCGAGGGGGGGGTGGGTGGGGAGAGCGGGGGGGTGTGAGTGGGTGGGGGGAGAGCGGGGGGGTTGTGAGTGGGTGGGGGGAGAGCGAGGGGGGGTTGTGGGTGGGTGGGGGGAGAGCGAGGGGGAGGGGGGGTTGTGGGTGGGTGGGGGGAGAGCGAGGGGGAGGGAGGGTGGGTGGGTGAGGGGGGAGCGAGAGGGAGGGAGGGTGGGTGGGTCCGGGGAGAGCGAGGGTGGGTGGGTGGGGGGAGAGCAAAGGGGAGGGAGGGAGGGTGGGTGGGGGAGAGCGAGGGGGAGGGAGGGTGGGTGGGGGGAGTGCGAGGGGGAGGGAGGGTGGGTGGGGGGAGAGCGAGGGGGAGGGAGGGTGGGTGGGGGGAGAGCGAAGGGGAGGGAGAGCAAGAGGGAAGGAGGGTGGGTGGCAGGAGAGCGAGGGGGAGGGAGGGTGGGTGGGGGGAGAGCGAGGGGGAGGGAGGGTGGGTGGGAGAGCGCAAGGGGGAGGGTGTTGGGGGGAGAGCATGAGGGGGAGGGAGGGTGGTGGGGAGAGCGCAAGGGGGAGGGAGTGCTGGGGGGAGAGCGTGAGGGGGTGGGAGGGTTGGGGGGAGGGCGCAAGGGGGAGGGAGGGTGGGGGCAGAGCACGAGGGGAAGGGAGGGTGGGGGCAGAGCACGAGGGGGAGGGAGGGTGGGGGGCGAGCACGAGGGGGAGGGTGGGTGGAGGGGAGAGCACGAGGGGGAGGATGAGTGGAGGGAAGAGAGGGAGGGGGAAGGTGGGTGGGATGAGAGAGTGAGGGGGAGGGTGGGTGGGGGAAGTGAGCAAGGGGGTGGGTGGAAGGAGAGAGCAAGGGAGAGGCTGTGTGGGGGGAGAGAGGGAGGGGGAGGGCATGTGGGGGGCAAGAGAGGGGAAGGGTGGGTGGGACAGAGAGAGAGGGAGGGTGGGTGAGAGGGAAGAGTACGATGGGTGGAGAGAGTTGGGGAGTTAGAGGAGTGTGGGTGGGGGAAAGAGAGGAGGAAATGTGGGGGGGATGAGAAATGGAGGAGCAAGGTTGGAGGGGAGAGAGGGAGGGTGAGGGGGAAAGAGGAAGGAGGGAGGTTCAATGGAGAGTTAGGAGCGCGGTGTGGGGAGAGAGATGAAGGAGTGTGGGTGGGGAAAGGTAGTGGGAGAAGAGAGAGGGTGGGAGTTGGTTGGGCTAGAGAGCGAAGGGAAGTTGAGTAGAGAGGAAGAGGGACAGAGAGAGGAAGGAAGAGGTGTGGGGGGAGAGGACAAGGGGCAGAAGATAGTGGTAATGGGTATGAGAGCGAGGGGGGGGTGCAAAAGAGAGACGGGGTATCCAAAGATAGAGAGTGTGAGTATGGGCACAGGACATGGGGAACAGAGGTATGAGGGTGAGTTTAAAGGAGGAGTGGGGAATGGGGAAGGGAGGGGGGATGGAGGAGAGAACCAGGTGCAAGGGAGTTGGGATGGAGAACTGGGAGAATGTGGGGAAAGGGGCCAGGGGGTGAACTGAAGAGATGCGGGGAGGAGGGACCTGGAGAGAGAGGGGAGGGGGGGAATTGGGGACATGAGGGAGGGAGGAGGGAACCGGGGGGGATGGGGGAGGAGGGCTGGTGGGGAGAACCAGAAGAATGGCAGAGGGAGGGAGGGGGGAACTCGGGGGATGGGGGAGAAAGGGGAATAGGGAGGATGGGGGTAGGGTGGGATAAACCAGGAGGGGATGGTGGTAGGGTAAGGTGCACCAGGGGAGGGAGGAACCAGGGGAATGGAGGAGGGAGAGGGGAACTGGGAAGATGTAGGGAAAGAGGGAAGGGGGCACGAACCCGGGAGATGGGCAGTGGGGATGGATGGAATGGGGGAGGGAGGGGAAACCAGGGCAGTGGGGGAGGGATGGAGTCAGAACTGGGCATTGGAGAAACGAGAAGGAGGGGTAACCGGGTGGATGGGGAGGGAGTAAGGAACTGCGGACATGGGGGAACTGTAGGGATGAAGAGGGAGATGGGAACCAGGGGCATGGAGGAGGGTGGGGAGGGAGCCAGGAGTGATGGAGAGGGTGAGTGGGGGGGAACTTGGTGGGGGGGGAGCAGAAGGGATGATGATGGAGGGGATGGAGGAGGAGGTGGGAGAACTGGGGGGCATGTGGGGAGAGAGGGGAGAGGGGCGAACTGGGGAGGGAGGGGAGTGGTGGGATGTGGGAGGGTGACATTGGGGAAATTAGAGTCGGGAAGCGGGGCGGGGTGATGAGGGAGGCTGTGGCAACTGGACGGGGTGGTGGGGGGGAGGGAGCGGGAACTGACAGGTTGGGGAGGGGGAAACTGGGGAGATGGGAGAAGAGAGTGGGGTCAATCAGGGAATGGGGGGAGGGAGAGAGAGGGGAACCGTGGGATGTGGGGAGAGGGGGAAGGATTGCAAACCTGGGATATGGGCGCTGGGGGCTGGTGGAATGGGAGAGGGTGGAGGAACCAGGGGGAATGGGAAAGGGAGGGAATGGGAACTGGGGTATGGGGTAACCAAAGGGAGGGGTAACCAGGTGGATGGAGAAGGAGGGGGGAACTTGGGGGGATGGGGGAATGGTGGAGGGACAGAGGGAGGAACGGAGGGGATGAGGAGGGAGGTGGGAATCAGAGGTATGGGAGAAACTGGGGGTGGGGGGAGAACGGGGGGGAGAGGAAGGGGAGAATGGTGGGATTGGGGAGGGGACATTGGGGAGATTAGGGAGGAGGGGCTGGGGGTTGAGGAGGATAGGAGTATTGGGGTGGTAGGGGAGGGAGGGGGAACTGAGGGGCTGAGGGGGAGAGTGGGGTGAACCAGGGGATGGAGGGAGGAGTAATCAGGGGGATGGGAAGGGAGGGAGGGAGCAGAACTGGCAGGTTGAGGAGGGGGCAGCTGGGGAGAGGGTGGGTTGAATCAGGGGAATGGGTTGTGGGGGTGGGGGTGGAGATGGGAACCAGGGGATATGGGGAGAGAAAGAAGGAGCGAAGATGGAGATGGGCGGTGCGGATTGGTAGAATGGGGGAGGGAGGCGGAACCGGGGCGGGGTGGAATTGGGGGAGACAGGGACTGGGAGGTGGGGGAATGGGAGGGGGGGGATGGGGGAGAAAGGGGAATTGGGAGGACGGGGGCAGGGTGAGATAAACCAGGAGGAGATGGTGGTAGGGTGAGATGGGGGAACGGGAGGGAGGGGTAACAGGGAACTGGGGGAGAAAGGGAGGGGGTAACTGAGGGGATGAGGAGGATGGGATTAGTGGGGAGAGGGAGGTTAAGAGTAGGGAACAAGGTGAATGGGGAAGCGAAGTGGAACAGAGGAGAAACAGGGTGCTGGAGGGTTGAAGATGGTGGTACAAGATGGATAAGGGTTCAAAAGGGAGGGGGAGAGAGAAACAAAGCAGAGCGAGGGGACAACAGAGAAGTGGTTAGAGGGAGGGAAATGGGCAGAGAGAGGTTAGAACAGGTGGCAAAAGGGAGGGGGGAAGACGAGTGGGGATTGTGGAACAGGGGCCAGAGGGGGATGGGAGATCAGGGGACAAGGAGTGAGGAAGTGGGGGAAGTTCTGTGGAGAGGGAGGGGCAGAATGCAGGGAGAGAAAGCAGATGGGCACAGAGTACAAGAGAGGGAGGGGAATGGGAGGGGGAGAGAGGGATACAGGGAATGGGCTGAGTGGGAGAGGGGAATAGATAGGGGAGAGAGAGGGATCGAATAGATGGGGGTAAGAGAGAGGTAGAATAACTCGGTGGGTATTCCTTCACCAAATAGATGGTGAGGGAAAGAGTGGTGGGAGAGTTGGTAGTTGAATAAATTGGGGGTGGAGAGAACAGGTTGGAAGAGATGCGGGGAGAGAGGTGGAATTGATGGGGGGAGAGAGAGAGATGGAGTAGATCGGGGTGAGAGAGATGAAATAGGTGGGGGAAGGAGAAAGGTGAAATAGATGGGGGAAGAGAAAGCGAGAGTTGGAATAGATGGCAGAAAGAGAGAGAGATGGATTAGATGGGGGAAGAGAGAGAGATAGGTGGAAAAACTGTGGGGAGCGAGGTGGGATCGATGGGGGGAAGAGAGAGAAGTGGAATAGTTGCGGGGAAGAGAGAGGTGGAATAAATGGGAGAAGAGATAGAGGATTGAAATAGATGGGGGGAGAGAGAGAGAGAGAGAGGTGGAATGGATGGAGGACAAGAGAGGTGAATGGATGAGGGAACAGAAAGAAATGAAATGGATGAGGGGAAGAGAGAGGTGGAATAGATGGGGAAAGAGAAAGGTGAAATATATGAGAGAAAGAGAGAGAGGTGGAATAGACGAGAGAAAGAGAGAGAGGTGGAATAGACGAGAGAAAGAGAGAGAGGTGGAATAGACAAGAGAAGGAGAGAGAGGTGGAATAGATGGGGAAGAGAGAGAGATGGAATTGTTGGGGAGAAAAAGGTGGAATAGATGGGGGGAAAGAGATGGAGTAGATGGAGAGAAGAGAAAAAGAGGTGGAATAGATGGGGGGGAAGAGAGAGAGGGAATAGATGGGGGAAGAGAGAGAGAGGTGGAATAGATGGGAGAGAGAGAGAGAGGTGGTATAGATGGGGAGAAAAGAGAGGTGGAATAAATGGCGGAGAGAGAGGTGGAATAGATGGGGGAAGAGAGAGAGGTGGAATAGATGGGGGGAAGAGAGAGAAAGATGGAATAGATAGGGGGAAGAAAGAGGTGGAATAATTCGGAGAGAGGTGGAATAGATGAGGGAAGAGAGAGAGTGGAATGAATGTGGGGGAGAGAGAGAGGCAGAAAAGATGGGGGAAGAGAGAGATGGGATGGAGGGGAAGAGAGGGAGAGGTGGAATAGTTGGGGGGAGAGAGGTGGGATATACAGGAGGGAAGAGAGGAAGAGGTAAAATAGATGGGAGAAGAGAGAGGGATGGAATAGATGTGGGAAGAGAATGAGAGGGGTAGAGCATTGGGGGGGCAGGGCATAAGAGAAGGGTGGATGGGATGGGAGAGAGGGAGACATACTTTGTGCACAATTCCAATTTTCTTTTGCTGTTAAATTAGTTTATATATGTTTCAACCAAACAATATTTCCTATTTCTTCCCATTGTGGGCAATTAAACAGTTTGTTCATAGCTCTGCCATCTTATCTATTTCTAGGGTGGAGAGACACTTACCGTCGTCATGCAGCGAGACTCAGGTTCCCTGGGATTTAATATTATTGGTGGCAGAGCTTGTGCGGTATGTTTATTGGTACAATTCCATTATAACCAGGGCAATTTTGTGGCATTTTCAAAATCTGTTTCTCTTCTGAAATGTTTAATGTTGGTTCTGCTTGGGGTCTGCAACAAGATTTACCTCATCTGATTTCTTTATTTCTGGGTCCAAATCCTGGAACTCTTTCCCAAACAGGACTGTGAATAGACTGACGCCTTGTAGCGGTTCAAGAAGATAGCTCACCACTATCTTGTCAAACGTAATAAGGAATGGCCAATAAATGCTGGCCCAGCCAGCAAAGTCCACATACCCTGAATGAATAAGAATTTGAACATGTTATTTCCACAGCAGAGTTCCAGTGGTGTACACAAGTCCAAAGTGACTGTAGTGATAATACGGATTGAAATATCTTCGGTAGCTCCTGCTCCCCTCATATGGAGGCATTAGATTAGATTTGAATATTTAAAATGTGCCTTTGTCAGCTCTGACTCTGATTCTGAGTCACAAGCTTTTAGTTTGAAGTACAATTTTACGATTTTGAGTACAAAAGTCAAGGTTGTGGCTCTGTCAGAGGTGCAGTCTTTTCAATGCGAATTCAAACCGATGCCTGATCGGCTTGCTTGGGAAAATGTAAAACATCCCATGGCACCAGTTCAAAGAAAATGGGAATTATCCCTGCTGCCCTGACCAACATCTATCCCTTAATCAACAATAAAAAAAATCTGGTTATTATCACAGTGGTGTACATGGCAGCTTGCTGTTTTCTACATTGCAATAGTGACTGCACTTCAAAAATGCTTCATTGGCTGTAAATTGCTTTTGAGACATTCTGTGGCTGTGAAAAGCATTATAAATGCCAGTCATTTTTGGTCGTCCTCAGCAACAAGCTGACTATTAGCTTTTGTCACCACTTCTGCAATTTGACTATCATCAACTATCATCACAAAAATATCTTCAATTCATTTCATGTCACATTGGATCACATTTGTCATTTGAAAGTTGGCACCTTCCCGTGTTGTTAATGCCTTCATGTTTTCTGTTGTAGATTTCAAACACTAAATTAACTTTTTTTGCTTTTGGCACTCTTTTTAAAGGAAAATCAAGAGGGCACAGCATGTGAGGGGATCTTTGTGTCAAAAATAGTGGAGAATGGGCCAGCAGACAAAGAAGGAGGATTACAGATACAAGACAGGATTCTAGAGGTACGTGGAACTGTTACCCTCTCCTGCTATTTTAATTTTAATTTGAGGTCAAATAGTTTGGAGAAGATTCATTCAGCATAATGTACATATCAGTATAGTGCTTGTTAGCGGGCAGGATGGTGGTGCTGTATTTTTCATCTCCAGAAGTGATATGACAATATGTCGGATTAAAGGTTTTGCAGGATATGGAATGGCATTCCTCAAACTATAACCTTAGCCTGAGACACAATGAATATTGCAGCATTTGCATTTTCTAGTATAATCATTGCTGTGGTAATCCTACGAGTCGCTGTGGTCTAGCACGATAGGCTGTTTTGGTACACTGGTCTTGTGACCACTGGTGGTGAGGTTGAAGCTGAAGAACTAAATTTTATTTGGAGCTCTCAGGCAGCAGAGAGACAGATTGGAAAAATAGCAAGGATTTCTTTCCAGAGTTGAGGTGCAAAGGCACTGCTCAAAATCATGATGCAACACATGCCACTAGACTTGGTAGACTTGACTTTGTACGTGCAAAAGCTTACTCATTCGTGTTTTCTGCTGTAAATTACTGTTGTGGGGTTGGATGTAATTGAATTCCTGCTGACCTTGTACATGGAGTAATCATGAGTGCTTTGCAGCAGACTTGTCTGTCACTGATTCCAGATTTAATATTCTAAGTGTATTTTAGAAGGAACTAGTTCTAATTTGTGAACGTACTAATTTATCTCCTACATTTCCCAAAAACATTTATCTCTTGATATTGCTTTAATGACATTGGTTTGGGAGCAACTCTTGATTGATTCTGATTGTTCTTTTTACTTTTAAGAAGCAAGGTCCCACAATATTTTCATTGTTGTTGCATATTTATCTCTGTGAAAAATTGTAATTCATTGTGTTTTGTTTCATATATTGTCAGTTAACAGATTTGAATCATTTCCAATTGTTAATGCAAAATTGCTTTGATTAATGCTTAAACCAGAAGATGGTCATGGGCAAAAGTAATAAGCGCACCAAATTATTTCAGTTTGTTTTGTAAAGGGTGACAGCTCCAGCTGCTGAGCTGATCCAGTGAAGTTTCTTTTCCATTTTATTGCTTATTGTGTGTATGTAGAGGATATGTACCAATGGTTTACGCTAAATAAACTAGAGTTAATAACCATGAAATTTGAGTAAGTCAGCTCAGTTTGGTTCACAGTCCCTGATGTAAAGCTTGCATTGTTTATGCAGTGTGTTCATGGTTTCAACATATTTTCCATTTCTGGCCAGGTTTAGAACATATTTGCTGTCTGCATGTGAAGTGCTGCTTCTGTGGTTCGACACGAGACAGTGTTTTTTTTTCTGTCTCTTCGGTTAACTCCCTTGCCATCAGCAGTATCCTCAGGTCTGATTCCATGTGTGTTCTTTCTTAGGAAGGATGGTTTATCAGTAGGGGGCTTTCCCATCTGAGTTGCAATAACTGATGTATTGTCCAGTTATGAGCAATTTGGAGCAGGAACCCTGCGACATTCCCTTTCCATGCCTGAGGATAGTTACAATGGCCTACTGATGCTTTGACCAGTATAGTGTGAGAAGGTTTAGTGGATCGTATGATGTATACAACATTAGCTACTAGATGTTAGAACTATGGTGCAAAAAACCTCAAAGCCAGGTCCCATGACACCACGCTGGCAGCAGAGCCTGCTCCACCAGCAACTTAGCTTTTTAAAGATCAGAAGGGTGCCCCAGTGCACAAAAGTTCAAAGGAATCCCCTTGCAATCCCCTTTCCCAATGGACAGTGCAAGGGGCCAGTGCCTGGGTACTGCCAGGCATGACCCTTTCTGCCCCAAGAGATGCATTCACCTCAGCTCCTCTGGGAATCCACCCAACAGATGTATGCCATGGGTATTAGTCACGATTCACAATGGTGTGCCCTCACACTGCTGTGGATGGATTGTAGGGTGGGGGTAGTTATTTGATAGTCATATTCAAATCATAATGGTATTCCTGACATTGAACATTGGGATTCCCATTATGCCACTGGAAGGGGGCAAGAACGATCGTGAATTTTCTGCTGACGTAAAAAGCGATTTGTGTCTCTTGTGCAACTTTCCGCTTCAGTTACCAAACCAGTCCAAAAAGAGCAGGAGTGGAAAATCCTGCCAGTATTTTCTCTTTTTCTAATTTTGACATATTTTGAAGTCAGTTAAGAAAGATGTTTTTTCCTGGACACCCTCGGCTTACTTATGCTATCACTTAGCAGTTTATCTGCACATTACAACAGCAAATTGGTCAACAGAAAATAACTTCAAACATCTTCTTGTATTTATTTTGTCTATTTTACTAAATTCACATTTAAACTACAAATTTAGGCAATAACCTTAGTCATTACATTCACTCAAATGTCAGTTTCTTACCTGTTTTGTATTTCTGTGCAGACACTTAGCAATAGCTTGAGTATGACTGTAGGATATTCAGCATTTTATTTCCAGTAGCGTTTTAAACTGATGAATAACCCATGAATTCATTACGAAAACAATTCTTAATTATCTTTAAATTTATTTCGGTAGATGATGTGATTTTTCCTGCAAGCAATGCTTCATAACGATGTACTATTAAATGTATAGCTTTAAAAAAAATCTTTCCTCCATGGCCCACCTCAAACACGCTGCCTGAGCTTGTTTCCATTCCTACTCATCCCAATACAGTTCTTATAATCGCTTCTACTCCCACCCCTGCATATTCACTACATTATAAAGCATCAGCCATACTTGGCTCTTGTCCTGCCTGCGTGATGTTGAACAGTGATCTCATTCAAGTGTGTGCCTTATTCTATCTCTTTTTATTTCCATTGTCAACTGTCTGATCATGGCACTGACATTGGATTATTCAGCTGTATTGATTCCAGAATGATCAAAAATCTTCAACTCCTTTAATAAAACCAGAACCATCAATTGACTTTCACCAGAAGTTCCACACCTTGGCTTCTAAATCAGTGACTTCTGGGCTGCTTTTGTAAGCTGAACCTACTGATGAGCCACCCAGTGTCTTGTTTGATATTGGTGGATAGGAAGTGGGGAAGTTTCAACTGCACTCTGAAACTCTCATCTATGCCTTTCAACTTCCATTTTTGACAACCACAAATTTCTCCTTTTTAGTTTCTATGTTATGTCCTTTATGACTGCAGTTTGTTCAAACTGGCTGTCTTAAGGCTGTAAAAAGTCTGACAACACCAGGTTTTAGTCCAACCTGTTTATTTGATAATATTATAAATAGGTTGGACTAAAACCTGGTGTTGTCAGACTTTTTACTGTGTTTACGCCAGTCCAACGCCGGCATACCCACATCATGTCTTAAGGCTGCCATCCTAATTGGAATTACCAATCTCTGCTGGTTTCTTATTTTTAAGGAGGCTCAGGTAAAACATATGAGTGACTGCTGAAAATGATATTTTCATAACTGTTTAGTGATCTAAATATTACGACATTGTCAATATACAGTTCCAAACGTTGAGCTATAAAATGATCTAAATCTGTAGCTTTGCAATGTGTGCACGTCGGAGGAGAAGGGCAAAATTATTGCTGAGAATCAATTCTCCAGATAACCGTTCTGAATAGTGATTTAAACCAATCATCAAGAACATTTTAAACATGCTATATAATACAAGCACAATTTGACTTGGTCATCGTAATTCTCATAATCAATCTACATAAAACCAAACACCTATTTAAAATCAGATCCAGATGACTTTTGAGTCTTCACTGTAAACATGGGCAATTACACAAATTGTTTGCTGCATTTTCTTAATACTTAAATATAATGGCCTTCTACAGATAACTGACTTAACGTAGTAATTTGCAAGTGGCCATAAAGTATGCTTTTAAAGGTAATGCAGAGCAAATTATTGGTGAAGCTGCAGTAATGGCATAGTCAGCTTTAATTGTATACAGTGTTATATGTAGCTTTAATTGCATACAGGGCGTCACAATAGCACAGTGCCAAGGACCCAGGTTCGATTCCAACCTTGGTTGATTGTCTGTGTGGAGTTTGCACATTCTCCCCGTGTCTATGTGAGTTTCTTTCTTGATCTTATGTTTCTTCCCCCAGTCCAACAATATGCAGGTTAGCTGGAATGGATATGCTGAAGTGCCCCTTAGTGTCCAGGGATGTGTAGGTTGGGCAGATTAGCCATGGTAAATGCATGGGGTCACAGAGTTAGGGTGGGGGATGGGCCTGGGTGTGATGCTCTTTTGGAGAGGTGGTGCAGACGTGATGGGCTGAATGGCTGCCTCCTGCACTGTAAGGATTCGACGGATAAGCAGCTTTAATTGCGTCTTAATTTTGAACTAAAATGCACAAACGTCTGAAAATTTCACGAGACATGGAACTAGTCTGAACACCCCAATGAATCTTTATTTTTTTTTAGCCATATCAATAAATAAATTGTAGTTACTGCCAAGAGGTTAATTTATTACTGTAGGGAACGGACTAAGCAGAACAGGGCTCATTAAGTGGCACTTAATTATAATTGCCACCGCTGCATATCAGTGTTACAAATATTTTGAATGATTTTAAAAATGTTTTGTCTATCAGCAGTGGTGCAAGCCAGATGCACCTTAGAATTATTTTTGTCCTTCAGTTTTCCACTGTTATTGCAATGCATTAACTGATGGTCACTGTTGCTGAGGGTTGTGGCCTCACAGACAGTGGTAGCCGTCTGATATTTTGTTGAGCTTACCATTCTTTCTGCATAGCCAGGCTAATGAGTGTCAGATATTTAGGGGGCATCACAATCGCACTCTTTTGTCCACACTTGAAAGCCACTTGTGTGTCACTGGACAGAGATAAGCAGCAGGAATCTATCTGCCAATGCGTACTCTCTCTCCATTTCAAACCTACACAATGTGGGATTCAGGCTTCAATTTTACACGCTATTGTAAATATATTGAAATTGTTTAGCTCAGCACAGATATCTAATTGGAACACTTGAAAGATGAACATTGCTAAACTGGGTGGTGGATGATAAATTGTTTCAACTTCTTCACCAGACAGATGTTAGCTGTTACTTAGTCCTTTCCATTCTCTACCTGCTCAGAATTAAAGATTAAGCTGTTTAGTTTCAAAACATTCTTTCAGCTCTTGTATGAAAATTATAAATCTCATGTATATGTGATGAAAACTGGCATTAAATCATACATTATGCATGCAACATGTATTGAAATGCTTCTCAATAGTAATGACGTAGAAGATTCAGACAGTTATTGATATTTTTAGGAGTAGGGTGTATTTTTTGGAGGTATGCAGTGAAGTTTATGTTGTAATTTATATGCAGCTTCAACTGCCAAGCATGTATGTAAAGACACAAGGATACATGCAGCATGTATTGGAATTTTTTGAGCTTGAGTTTTTGACTTCTAGCTAAACTAACTTAAAATTTCAGACAAGATTTTAAATTAAAAATGAATTGCTTGAGTTTTTCTTCTATTCTGTTTAGTTGAATTAAAGAACGACAAATATTCATTTGCTGTGTGTGGTGTGTGTGTTTGTGTGTTTCGTTTCATTTGGTCTTGAACTTAAAAGTACCATACTTGATAGTGGATGAGTTGCTTGTGATATTTTACTGCAAAAAACAACAGGAATGTTTCAGGTTAAGGAATTGTAATGATTTAAAAGATTGAGCTTGGACATTTTTTGTTGAGCAGCTGTAATTTTGATTACAGAAATAATTGTGATGACTGACCTTCAGGTCGTAGAATCCTAACAGTGCAGAAGGAGGCCATTTAGCCCATTGACCACTATTCCACCCAGAACCTATCCCCATAGCCCCATGCATTTACCCTGACATAAGGGGCAGTTTAGCGTGGCCACTCCACCTAGCCGGCACATCTTTGGACTGTGGAAGGAAACTGGAGCACCCGGAGGAAACCCATGGAAAGAACATGCAAACTCCGCACAGACAGTGGCCCGAGACTGGAACTGAACCCGGGTCCTTGGCTCTGTGAGGCAGCAGTGCTAACCACTGTGCCACCTGCTGCCCTATCTAAGAGGAGTTGAGCGTGCGACAGACATGCTTCTTTAAAATGCATTTTTAAAAATACCAGAAGAAAACAAACACTACAAGATCTGTGAAGAAGAATTTTGATGAACCAAATCCATTAGCAGTAACGATCTGAACCAAAAGAAGAAAGATGCATTAAAAAGCACTTTCACGTAGTCCGGATAATGCACACCTTTTGAAATGCACTCCCTCCGTTCTGTTCATTACAGCAGCTAATGTCACACAGGTCCAGTAAATGACAGAATGACCAGTTAATCTTTTTGGGTGTTGCTGATTGAGAAATTATGTGTGTGTATGCGTGTGCATGCGTGCATGCATATATGGATATGTTTGTTAATGTATGATACATACATCTCCCAAATGACAATTCTAACTATTTGGCACAAGGTTACCTTTTTGAAATGAGTCTTAGATCTATAGACGCTTTTAAAAATTAATTGCAAGCTGTTACCACTTTCCAGAATTCTTAGGTTTTGTTTTGCTGATTTCAAGTTTCTTTAGCCTCAACACTTCTGTTCAAAGTAACTGCTGACAAACATGTCAGGATAGTGAATTCCAAAGATCCAACTGTGCAATTGTGAGTGTACACATATTAACTATGCAGCACCGAGCTGTCAGATAACAAATGGTTTACTTTATATACATAACATTTGTCATTTTCTTCCTAAGCTAATCCACCTTCTTGCACGATTATCCACACTTTAATGAGACGTAAATTGCAAGGACCAAAGGAGCTTTAACTGTGTCCTTTGTATCCATATTAAAAATAAACTTTTATTCTCAAATGGAAATAGTTGGGGAGAATCAATGTTTACTGAGATCAAATATAAAAAGACCTCAAATAGGACACAGCTCCAAGAGATCACAAAGCTACCATTTTCATGTAAATATGAAAATCTGATTCTAATGTATTTGTAAAAATATTATTTTACACTCGTATAGGCTTAGGTTTCCATATTTACTGTGAAAAGATTCGGTGAAGCCTCCCAGTCCTCCCCCCGCCGGCCTCCTGATCCATGTATGTACACACGTTGTGATGAACCACACTTTCCCCTTCTCTATCTCACAGACACCCTCTTCCCAACTCCTCTCCCCCACTCAATTGCCAAGACTCAGCATCCATTATCATTCCCAAGTCATGCCCATTGCTCCCTTTTGCTGAGACTGTTGTGAAAGAACTGAATGACATTTGAAATGCCTGCAACTACAAAGATGAACACAGCTTTATCTTTGAAAGGAGAAGTACCTGGCTCAGAGGGGAGTGCTGAGAAATTCGTGAGTTAAGTGGTCTCTCAGCTTTCTCCCAGCTTTGCCTTTTCGTGTAAGATTACTTCAAAAATCTTTAAATTACTTTAAAAATTTGGCCCTCTTATTTCTGTTTGGATCTAATTGGAGAGTTGTCCTGAACGCAAACAAACAGAATTTGCAAGACTATCTAAACTGGAGAAGCTTCCCAGCTGAGTCTCAGGTCCAACTCTGATGAGAACTTGCCTCAATCAGCATACCCTATTCCCAAAAGATTGAGTGACAGCTTCCCCAGGTCAGCCCTGGCCTTGTTACTGGTGGAGGCTTCCTCTACTCTTCCCTTTCTGATTCTTTTCCTTGGCCCCCTGAAGACTTTTCAATGATCGATGATGTAGCCAAAAAATTCCAACAAGGCAGTATCTGGATTGACCAGAATAATTCTTCTAGCACTGCCAATCATAGGTTTTCTTCCTCCCACCCTTGTTGCATCTCCAATTGTAGATTTCTTCTCTTGAGAAGCCACACAAGTGGGAGGAAAGGAACTTGTGATAGGAGGAGTTGGAAGAGCCTCCATGGTATAGATGGAATCTGTGATTGGAGAAGGAGCTCCTCATAGATTCTGTCTCTCCCAAGTCCAGTGATGTTTCTCTCACTTCTCACCCCCATGCTTGAATTTTTGGGGGCTCTCATGCAATTAGTCCACTGCCATCCTGTACTTTGAACTCTAGCATTTGATTTGATTTATTATTGTCACGTATGAAGTATTGTTTCTTGTGCACTATACAGACAAAGCACACCATACATAGAGAAGGAAAGGGGAGACTGCAGAATGTAGTGTTACAGTCATAGCTAAGGTATGGAGAAAGATCAACTTAATGCAAGGTAGGTCCATTCAAAAGTCTGATGGCAGCAGGGAAGAAGTTGAGTCGACTGGTACATGTCCTCAGACTTCTGTATCTCTTACCCAACGCAAGAAGGTGGATGAAAGTATGTCCAGGGTGTGTGGGGTCCTTGATTATGCTGGTTGCTTTTCCAAGGCAGTGGAAAGTGTAAACAGTGTTAATGGATGGGAGGCTGGTTTGAGTGATGTGTATTGTAAGAAGTAAAAAGCATAGATTATATGTTCAAATCCTGCAGTTGGACTTGAACTTCTGCCTTCTGACCTGAGTTGAAAGTATTACCAGTTTGGGTTGATATTCAAATTGACAGATTTTGTTGTAAATAGTTGGATTCACCAAATCAAAAGACATAATTGAACTTAACTAATAGGAATATGTATATTTTATAGGTATTTTTAAGTTAAAATGTTAGTCATTTCATCAGTGATGATTATAATGTGACAAGATTAAAATGGATTTCAATTGAAAATAAGAACAGTAATGGAAATGAGTTTGATCTCCAGAGGAGCTGAGGGAGACGCACAACTCTGTGCCTAAAGAAATCCTCTCGGAAGAAGCGATCATAGTATGGTTGAATTTAAAATATGGATGGAGTGTGAGAAGGTGAAATCCAATATCAGTGTTTTGTGCTTAAACAAAGGTAACTGCAAAGGGATGAGGGAGGAGTTGACTAAGGTCGACTGGGAGCAAAAACTTTACGGTGGGACAATTGAAGAACAGTTGAGGACTTTCAAAGCAATCCTTCACCGTGCTCAGCAAAAGTATATACCAGTGTTAAGGAAGGACTGTAGGAAAAGAGATAATCAGCCAAGGATCTCTAAGGAAATAAAGGAGGGTATCAAACTGAAAGGAAATGCATACAAAGTGGCAAAGATTAATGTGAACCTAGAAGATTGGGAAATCTTTAAAGGTCAGCAGAAAGCCACATAAAAAACTATAAAGAAAGGTAAATGGGTTATGAGAGTAAACTAGATCAGAATATAAAAACAGGTAGCAAAAGTTTCTGTAAATATATAAAATGAAAAAGAGTGGTGAAAGAAAACATTGGTCATTTAGAAGCTGAGAAAGGGAACATAATAACTGGAAATAAGAAAATGCCTGGGGCATTGAACAGGAATTTTGTGTCAGTCTTCACAGTGGAAGACACAAATAACGTGCCAAAAATTGATGACAGGAAGGCTATGGCAGGTGACAATCTAGAAACTATCATCACGAAAGAGGTAGTGTTGGGCAAGTTAATGGGGGCTAAAGGTAGTCAAGTCTCCTGGTCCTGATGGGATGCATCCCAGGGTACTAAAAGAGATGGCAGGAGAAATTGCAAATGCACTTGTGGTAATTTACCAAAATTTGCTGGACTCTGGGGTGGTTCCCGCAGATTGGAAAACAGCAAATGTGATGCCATTGATTAAAAAAGGAGGTAGACAAAAAGCAGATGACTGTAGGCCGGTTAGCTTAACTTCTGTACTAGGGAAAATGCTTGAATCTATCATGAAGGAAAAAATAGCAAGACATCTGGATATAAATTGCCCCATTGGTAAGAAGCAGCATCGGCTCGTGAGGGGAAGGTCACGTTTGACTAATTTGGTGGAATTCTTTGAGAACATTACATGTGCAG
The DNA here is from genome assembly GCF_965287045.1 of Carcharhinus amblyrhynchos. NCBI lineage: Eukaryota > Metazoa > Chordata > Chondrichthyes > Carcharhiniformes > Carcharhinidae > Carcharhinus > Carcharhinus amblyrhynchos. The sequence continues at coordinate 18,049 of NW_027651025.1, forward strand.
TGGACAATGGGGAACCTGTGGATGTGGTGTATCTGGATTTCCAGAAGGCATTTGACAAGGTGCTGCACCAAAGACTGCTACATAAGATAAAGTGTGCGGTGTTATGGGTAGTGTATTAGCCTGGATAGAAGATTGGTTAACTAACAGAAAGCAAAGAGTGGGGGTAAATGGGTGTTTTTTTGGTTGGCAATCAGTGACTAGTGGTGTGCCTCAGGGATCAGTATTGGGACCACAATTGTTTATGATTTACGTAGATGATTTGGAGTTGGGGACCAAGTGTAGTGTGTTAAAATTCGCAGATAATCACTAAGATGGGTGGCAGAGCAAAGTGTGTAGAGGACGCTGAAAGTCTGCAAAGGGATATAGATGGTCTAAGTGAGTGGATGAGGGTCTGGCAGATGGAGTACAATGTTGGTAAATGTGAAGTCATCCATTTTGGTAGGAATAACAGCAAAATGGACTATTATTTGAACGGTAAAAAATTGCTGCATGCTGCTGTGCAGAGGGACCTGGGTGTCCTTGTGCAGGAATCTCAAGGGGTTGATTTGCATGTGCAGCAGGTAATTAAGAAGGCAAATGCAATTTTGTCCTTCATTACGAGAGGGATGGAGTTTAAAAACAGCGAGGTTATGTTGCAGCTGTGTAAGGTGCTGGTGAGGCCACATCTGGAGTACTGTGTACAGTTTTGATATCTTGAGAAATGATATACTGGCACTGGAAGGGGTACAGATGAGATTCACTTGGTTGATTCTGGAATTGAGAAGGTTGGCTCATGAGGAGGGACTGGGGCTATACTCATTGGAATTCAGAAGAATGAGGGGAGATCTTCTAGAAACATATAAGATTATGAAGGGAATAGATAAGATTGAAGCAAGGAAGTTGCTTACACTGGCGGGTGGAACTAGAACTAGGGGGCATGCCCTCAAAATAAGGGGAAGCAGATTTATGACTGACTTGAACAGGAACTTTTTCACACAAAGGGTTGTGAATCTGTAGAATTCCCTGCCCAGTGAAGCAGTTGAGGCGATTCATTGAATGTTTTTAAGGCAAGGATGGATACGTTTTTGAATAGAAAAGAAATTAAGGGGTATGGTGAGCGGGCAGGTAAGTGGAGCTGAGTCCACAAAAAGATTAGCCATGATCTTATTAAATAGCAGAGCAGGCTCAAGGGACCAGATGGCCTACTCCTGCTCCTAATTCTCATGTTCTTATTAACATTGGACGGGAAGGAGTAACAAGACAGTTATTTAAAGATTGTTTACTGCAAGTTATCCACCATACAAAGACAGACTAGCTTAACTCTGCCTGCTTATTTTGATAAGGCTAGAATATGAGGTAGTGGAGTAAAGTTTTTCTTTTCATATGCATTAAGATAGTAGTTTCCATAATGAGCATAATTGTTAGGCAATACCAATTTTATGCCTTGGTGGCAGGTTGAAAATATACCCCATTGTTTGATCTGTTCCATTTCAAAGATGGATTTATTCCACTGAGGGACAGGTAAAACCCATAGATGCAATACTTTATTCTCCTGTTTAATAAATACAAACTGTTGTTTACATTTCTCCCAGTACAGTATGGTGGCTATTTGCAATCTGGTTCTGTCTTCATGTGCAATATAAGTTCTTAATTGAATGCAAATTAAGATTCCGAACCTCATATCTGCTGAAACTCAATATCTAGCTTTTTGTGGATATAGTACAAGTTCTAATTTTGAGTAGGCATTTCAAGAAATAAAACATAGCATAACCTCTGGGGAATCTCTTATTGGTGCTGCCTGATCTGTTGAATATTTCCAGCATTTTCTGTTTTTATTTTTTCATTCAGGAATGATGTAACATACAGAATCATCTGAATTTGCTGCCAACATAACACATCAAGCTCAGCATTTCATAGATTAATAACATGGTGTATGTCATGGGGCACCTTTCCAATGCAGTTTTGCAAATTTTTATTCTGATTTAAGCCACTATGTTTTTGAGTTGGCAGACAATAGTTTAAGAACATAAGAAATAGGAGCAGGAGTAGGCCATCTAGCCCTTCGAGCCTGCCCCGCCATTCAACAAGATCATGGCTGATCTGAAGTGGATCAGTTCCACTTTCCTGCTTTCTCCCCATAACCCTTAATTCCCCTGTCTATCAGAAACCTATCTACCCGTGACTTAAATATATTCAGCGAGGTAGCCTGCACCACTTCAATGGGCAGAGAATTTCAGAGATTCACCACCCTTTGAGTGAAGAAGTTCCTCCTCAACTCTGATCTAAATTGCACCCCCCCCCCGCCTTATTTTGAGGCTGTGCCCTCTAGTTCTGCTGTCCTTTCTGAGCAGGAAGAATCTCTCTACCTCTACCCTATCTATCCTCTTCATTATCTCATATGTCTCTATAAGATCCCCCCTCAGCCTTCTAAACGCCAACGTGTACAGACCCCATCAATTCAATCTCTCCTCATAGGCTAACCCCCTCATCTCCGGTATCAGCCTAGTGAACCTCCTGTGCGCTCCCTTCAAGGCCAATATATCCTTCCGCAAATGCGGCGACCAAAACTGCGCACACTACTCCAGTTGCGGCCTCACCAATACCCTGTACAGTTGCAGCAAGACCTCCTTGCTTTTCTATTCTATCCCCCTCGCTATAAAGGCCAACATTCCATTCACCTTCTTGATCACCTGCTGCACCTGCAGACTGGGTTTTTGTGATTCGTGCACAAGGACCCCCAGGTCCCTCTGCACCGTAGCATGCTGCAGCTTTTCGCCTTTTAAATAATAATCCCTCCTACTATTGGAGCAATAGCACCAAAAAGGTCAAGGAACTGCTAAAAACAAGAAATTTGGAGACTAAGAAATAGTTTTGCTAATACCTCTAAGATGTTGCATGATGCAATTTCTCTGTTTGAAATTGCTGTTCGATTTGGTAAGTGACCAGAATAATTTCAAATGTCATCAACTATGAGTCTATGAATTATAGGCCACAATTCTCCCATCCCGACACGCTAATTTTTTGGCAGGTCGAGCTGGGAGAATTGCGCATGCGCTGATTCATGGGATTCATGCACGCGTTCCTGATACACGCTCATCTCTTAGTGACAGATATCTGACGCGATAGTGAACCCACTGGAAACCGATGAGAAAAGCAGGCAAGTTATTTTAATCTTATTTGAATGTAATTTAAATGTCACTATCGGGCTCGACTGAAGTCTCCGGGCCTGATAGCATCTCTCAACCCGTCAGTCCAATTTCATTCCGACAGGGTTTAGATAGCTCTCCACTTTTGGGGAACTAGTGGGAGACCCCGCTGAATTGAAGGAGGGGGTAATTGGGACCCCCCAGGGATTGGGTGGCCAGAGGGTGGTGCCAGCCCATGTCCCCTGGCACTGCCCAAGGGGCAAAGTACCCATGCCTAAGGGGAACCTTGGCACTGCCCACTGGGCATGGGGCAGTGCCAAGGGGACAGGGCCTTGGGCGGTCAGGGCTTGGGGGAAATCGGTGGGAGTGGGGGGGGTTGGTGGGGGGCGCCCCCTGCTGCCACTCTGCACAGTGATTGAGACTGGAGAGAGGCCAGTGATTGGTGATCGGGCAGGTTGGTAGGGGAGGAGCCGCCTACTGTGGGGGGGGTGGGGGTCACTGATGCTGAAGGGGAGGTGGGAGGCAGCTGGAGATCATGGCCCTCTGGGCCAGCAGGGGGACAGGTTGGGGCTGGCCCGGGGATACTTATGGGGGCTGTGATCGGGCCATGGCGGGGATGGGGAGGGTGGAGGGGCAGCACTGCCAGGGTCCCGGGCTGGCCAGCAAAGTGCAGGCGGACAGTTTGGGGCCACTGCGCATGCGTAGAGTTCCAGAACTATCAGATTGTGTCATGGATAGGCCCCGCCCCCTGAGCTTTCATGTTTGTTACCTCTGCATTGCACAGGATGTGGGAAATTTGAGTGCAAACTCTCGCTGAAAATATAATAGTGATTCACATCCGTTTTCCCGCAAATTTAGCACTTAGAACTTTTTTTGGGAGAATTGCCCCCATTGTGTTTTGTGCGTGCCAACATTTTATAATAAACTACTTTTAGTCCTTTTCTAATCTCTTCTTCTTGTGTTCCATCTAACTGATTTAAATGGATGTTCTCTGATTTGTGGAACAGCCTGTAGACATTTGAAGTAATTCCAGGTTTATAATTAAAGGACATGTGTTTCTTCTGTCTTTCCAGATGAGTTCTCTTAGATAATTTGATACGATCAAAGTTTCAGAGGACAAATGTTCTAGTTGGAAATGCCCTGTCTCACATCAGGAATCAGCATCTTGTGATTGGAGTTGTCATTGATTGACGTGCATGTCATTATCCAATATACATGAATTTTGCACTCGTATTGCCCTTGATACCCATGTTGCACTGATAAGAATAAAAAGATTTTCACGGAGCAGTTGTATGCTCCCAGCAAGATTTTTTTTGAGTTTCTTTGGTGGTAGTGATTTTAACTGCAATCTTACCAGGCTCATTGCACTGTTTGGTCAGCACGCCGCTTTGTTTGATCAGCACAGCGAGTTGGTAAGGTTGCATGCAAAGCCAAAAATCAGGTTTGAGCCCAGTTTCTTGCTGAGTGCAATATTGCTGGCACTATTTTGCTGGCGGGATTGGCTTTGTGTCCAAAAAGGAACTAAGGTGGGGGAGGGGAAGAAAGAGGGAGATCTGCAAGGATGGGGAGGCAAGGAAGGAGACTAGCACAGGGTGTGGAGCCGATGTAAATATTTCTGACAGGTTTAACATGTCATTCATCAGTCCCAGATGCGCTCATTCAGGCTCACTTGTGTTAACTCTCTCGCTAGTCACGCTTCCAACAAACATCCACATGACTGTGCTGGGACAATGCCAAAGGAGTGGTGCCTGAGTGGGGTGGGGCAATGATAGGGCAGAGCTCCACGATAGAGTGGGAGGGTGGGGGAAGCTCTGCAAACGGAAATGATCCGGGGGAAGGGGGGAACTCTGCAGACAGGAGGTGATCTTGGGGGCTGGTGGCATACTCCGCACAATGGTGATCGGGGTGGGTGGGGGTGGCCGGCGGGGGTAGACACCCGGACTCTGCAGATAAAGTCATGGAGGTTTTTCAGCATGGAAACAGGTCCTTCTGCCCAACTTGTCCATGCTGCCCTTTTTTTTGAAACCTCTTAAGCTAATCCCAATTGCCCGCAGTTGGCCCGTATCCAACCTCAGATGGAGATGGACCAGATGCCCAGATTGGCCTCAGATGGGGATAGTTGGAAGGATCTCTGCAAACAGGAGTGATTGGGGGAGAACACTGCAGATGGGGGTGATTGGGGCGGGGGTGGGTGTGGGTAGAGGAGACCGGCACAGGGAACTGTAATTTTTGTGGGGTGGGGCTGGCGTAGACCAGCACAGAGCAATCTGTCGGGGGGGGTGGGGCGGGTGTGGGGGGAAGGGACGGTGGCATTCCAGTGGAGTTTGGGGAGGGTGGGGGGGGGGGGGGAGGTGCTGCGGCTGGCAGGTGATCTCCGAGAGCTCAACTGCAGGCTTTACCAGTGAATTTAGGTTCCCCCCTCACCCCCACTGGTGAGAACTGCATCCAGGTTCTTTCTTTGTATTATGTGGTATAAGATTGCGACTTACAACTCGCCAAAAAAACTGGTGTGATTCTCTCCAGTTTTCTCACTTGTTCAGCACTTCGAATCATTTTCCTAAGATTGTGCCCAGAGGGCCTGATGATACTGTTTTCATTCTAAGTGCCGAATCTGGACGTAATGCAGACCCGGCTTAGAAATTTGCTTTCAGGTGCTTCCATACGCTCTCAGCCATCTCCAGTCCCATTTGCACTATGGGCGGGCGTAGCATGGCTGAAACGATCAAAGCTCTGAACTGCGCATGTGCAGTTGGAAAAAAGTTGAAAAAGTGTGCCTGTCACATCACTCCCAGGCCAGATAATGCCTCCCCTTAGCCCCCACAGATATTGCCCCACCCCCACAGCATTACAGACTCATCTATTCCTCCACCCTCCACCACCCAGAACAATTCCATCCCCCCTCCCCCCCACCGATCTCAGGCAGAGAGGCAGCAGACTCTCCCCCTTCCCTCACTGATCTCAGGCAGAGAGCTCCCCCTTCCACCTTCCAGATATCAGGCAGAATGAACCCTGTCACTCCCAGCCTGGACCCTCCCGCACAAGGTCCCATCCCACCTACACTCCGATGGCTGAGTGACGCCTCCCTCTCGCACCCCTGTCGCTAATCATTGAGGCAAAGTCAAGGGATGGTGAGCCAGACCTCCAGGTCCTCACTCTGTCTGAGGAGCAGGCGCTGGAGCTCACCAGAGAAGGGGAGACATGGGCTGTCAGCCACAGCATAGTCGGTCTGCCATCCAGATGTGAGCACCTGTCATTCTGACACTCACTTTGAGGCAACTTCTTGGGGGCACGAGTTTCGGGTGCAAGGGGCAAGGTGTAAAAGAGATTTATGAGGCATTTTATTTGCATTGAGAGGATAGTGGGTGCCTGGAACTCACTGCCCAGGGAGGTTGTGGAAGTGGAAACGATAGGGACATTTAAGGGGCATCTCTACAGCTATCTGAATGGGATGGTAACAGAGACATATGGGGGCAAACAAATCAGATGGGCAGCCTGGTCACTGCAGGGTGGAGAGCCGAAGGATCTGTTCCTGTGATGTAATTGTCTGGGTTTAGTGTTCTGTGTTCAAGGGAGCCATGTGATTAATGTTTTGGCATCATGGATTCCTCTCCCTCCCTTGCAGTTAACCTTGTGTCCTTGTTTCAGGGACAGACTCTAACACCCCAGGGCCTTCTGGACTGCAGACCCTGGCTACAGCTCCCATGCAACCTGGGAATGATAGCTCGGACGAGTCCTCGGAGGATATAGGTGAAGGGACCTCTGAGGGTGGCACTGTTTATCCGTCAGCTTCTACCTCACAAATTACCATTGCAGAAACAGACACGTTGGTGGGTCCTGTTAGTTTTGAGGCTTCTGGTTCACAATCTGGTGAGCACAACACATCTGCTGATGTACATTGGGTGGAGGAGGAAACATCTGAGGCCTCTGGCATGCGGGGGCTTGCTGCAGGCGAAGACACAGCTGGCCCCAGGCTACATGCTGGGCCTCTGACATCACTTTTCCCTCAGCTGCTGGAAATGCAGCAACAGAGCCAGGGAACGCTGGAGGGGCTGACAGTCACACTGGACCAACTGTGAGGCTGCTAGGAAGAGTCCCAAGGCTTTCAGGCAGACCTATCATGCATGCTTCCAATGCCAACACTGCAAGGATGGCATCTGCAGTGGAAAGCCTGGGGCATGGAACCCTCATCATGGGTGGCAGGCTCCAACCAATGGCTGAGTCACAGCAGGCCACAGTGGAGGGACTGAGCAGGCTTCTTGAGATTGTGTGGCCCATGGCTGAGAGGCTTGAGAGCTTGCAGGAGACCCAGAGGGACAGCCCTGAAATACAGCGGGCAACGGCAACAATACTGAGAAGGTGGCCCAGACTCAGAGGGCCACGACTGAGGGCTTGCAGAGCATGACCCAGTCTCAGAGGGCTACAGCTGAGGGCTACAGCTGAGGGCTTGCAGAGCATGGCCCAGTCTCAGAGAGCTCTTGCTGTGACCTTTGAGAGATGGCCCGACGCAAGTGGCCATCACAGAGAGGTCAACCACCATGGGTAGGATGCAAGTGGTCCTCCAGGACTGGCAGTGCCAAATGACGCCAGAGCTTCTAGAGCTCACTGCAGAAGTACCAGTGTTCTATGGAGTGAGCCAGGGGCCAAAAGGGACCCCAAGGGAGGAGAAAGAGCGCGAGCCCACACGAGGGCCTTCTAGCCAGGAGATGTGGCTATGGCAACACCTTCCGACTCCCCCCTTCCTGACACTGGGACATCTCAGGGGCAGCAGGATGAAGAGGGTATCATGGAAACATCCCAGACACCTGGAAGCCGCCAGGGCCCTCAAGGTCCAAGGCCATCAGAGGATGCCTGCCACATGCATCAGAGGCCCCCTCCACCTCTGATGTACATTCTGGGGAGTCACTGAGGCGTAGTGCGAGGAAGCGTAAGGTTTGGAAGTTGTAATTGCACTGAGATGACATGGGTGAAGGGCTGCACTAGTTAGAAAGGATGTAGGTACCTTAGTGTTTCTTTTCACAAGTTTCTGTGTTTCACCAGCTTATCTGGATGCCTTTATTGTAAATAAATGTTTTTTCTCCACAACCACCTGTGAATAGGTTGTTTCGAATAGGATTCCTGCCCCATTGATGATCACCTGATGGATGCCCCATGATAATATCAGTTGGGGTGGTCCCTCAATGCAGTGTCCCTGAGAAAAGGAAGCCATTGGTCTCTCATACCCCACGAACGATGACCTCCCGTTCCCCCAACCCACCTGCCCCAGGCCCTGTATGGGGGTTTCGGTTCCCTTACCCACTAGATAGGCATGGGCCCAGGTGCGAGCATGGATCTCAGGCAGCAGTCAGACTGGTTTGCACCAGGGCATTATCAGATTGGTGCTTAGTGAGTCATCATCACCCTCCTGCCTGGTTAAAAAAAATCGCGAACACAGAGTACCCAGGCACACCACTCTAGTGTGACAATATGCAGGATAAATGGAAGGCATTTTTTGGGGGTGGTGGGTAGGGAATGGAACCCATAATCACCATCCCCTAGCGACTGAACTGCCTGGTTATCAGAGCTCCCTAGCCACCCTGCATGCCTCAGCTGAGCTGTCAGCTGTCCACCACCTGGCTGGTGTTCCTCTTCCTCCTCCTCCTCCTCCTCCTCCTCCTGCTGGTCATTCTCTCCAGTGACGTCTAACTGGTCATCCTCCACGTTCTCTTCGTCCTGCAAGAGGTCACTTCGCTGCAGAGCCATATTGTGTAAGGCACAGCACACCACCACAATGTGGGAGGAGATCAGGGGGCTGTACTGGAGGGACCCTCCAAATCGGTCCAGGCACCGGAATCGCATCTTGAGGAGCCCAATGCACCTCTCTGCTGTTGCGTGGGTGGCTACATGGGCCTCACTATAGCGGATCTCCGGCTTAGTCACAGGCCTCCGCACAGGTGTTATCAGCCATGTCCGAAGCGGGTAATCCATATCATCCAGGAGGCACCCCCGCAGCCTGGACTCCTCCTCAAAATCTTGCAAGATGTCCAAGCTCCTTACAATGAAGCTGTCATGCACACTGCCTGGATGTCTGGTGCAGACATGCATGATGGTCAAATTGTGGTCATACATGATTTGTACATTCAGGGAGTGGAACCCCTTCCTATCAATGAATCGTCATGGATTCTGTAGGGTGACATGGGTGCAGTCGACCACCCCCTGCACATTCAGCATCCCCACAATTGCAATGAACCCCGCAGCCCAGGCTTCCTGATGGGTCTGGTCCAGGTTGAGTTTGATGTACTGCCCAGCCTGGGCATACAGGGCTTCAGTGACCTGCTTGACACAGATGTGGACTGAAGACTGGGAGATGTCACAGACATCTCCTCTCGGGCTCTGGAATGAGCCAGCCGTGTAGATGTTCAGAGCAGCCGTCAATCTGACAGCCACTGAGAGTCAGTGCCCCCCCACACCACCCCACCCCACCACCCACCCCCCCCTCCCCACCCCCCCCCACACCACCCCACCCCACACCCACCCCCCCCCCTCCCCACCCCCCCCCCTCCCCACCCCACCCCACACC